>NC_056735.1:1099002800-1099005300 GCF_019279795.1 Protopterus annectens | reverse complement strand
GAAAGGATGGCTATGGGTCTGTAGTTACATGGGCTGTAGAACTCCCTCCTTTATGCAGAGGGATGGTAAAGGACTTCCAAATGTCAGGGAATGTAGCTTCTTGAATGGATCAACAGAGATACAGGATAGGCTATGGATTCAGCAGCTAGTTTGAGGAAGATAGGTAGGAGATCAGAGGAGGGAGAGCAGGGTTTTAGCTTAAGCAGAAGTGACTTGACATGGGCAGTAGGAACAGGTTGAAAGGTGAAGAGGTTTTTATTACGTGGCTGGAAGGGGTAAGGAGGGGTGTTTGTGCTATGGTTAGTTTGTGTAAGTTTTTGGACAGTTTCAAGGAAGTGATCATTGAGAAGGGTAGCAGTTTCTAAAGGAGTGTTATTTGGGAAAGGGGAAGTAATGGAAGGGCAACCAGGCTGAGAATTTTGTTGATGGCAGTCCAGAATTTATGTGGGTTTGATTTACAGTTGTTTTGGGGGAGCTGTAGTAAGATTTTTTAATCATTGTTGACTTGTTTTTTGACAAAGTTCCCCAAGTTTTGTAATTCTGGAACAGGGACGGTGCTTTAGTTTTAACCCAGGTTTTCCAAGCACTCACTCTCTTCATTGCATAAAAGTACAGGTTTCCTTAGAAATCCACAATACATAAATTAGCTTTGATTCTAATTCTTCTGGAAGGGGCAAGGGAAGTGAGTATCTACAAAAATGTGGTTACATTTTTGCACTGCTTCACTGAGGTGGAGCTGGATAGTATGGGGTTAAATAAGTTAGCATTAAAATTAGAGAATTTACGGCAGTCTCTAAGAGTGAGATTTGGGTAGGTGGGCAGTGTGTCTTTGGATGGAGGTGGGAAGATGATCACTTAAGGTGTCAGGCAAGGTACAAGGGTTCTGATAGAGATTAGGTGCGTTAGTGAGGATCCAGTTGACAGTTGGACTGGTGGAAGAGGATTTGTGTATGCGGGTAGAAGAAATTACCAAATGGTGGAAACCATGCAAGGTCATACTGATGTGGAGAGAGTTGTTAGTTTACACCAGTCAATATCGACATGACCAAGGATGAGGGTTTCACAAGGTATATTGTGGGAAAACCAGGATAGGATATGTTCAAGGGTTGGAATATTATTCCCTGTGGGGATATATATGGAGGCAATGGAACATTTCTTATGAGAGCTTAAATGGCAATTTAGGATGATCAGCTCAGCTGGGTGGAAGTTGGGAATAGGGATGGTTATAGGCGAGAGATTAAAATTGTTAGAGGATGGCAGCACCACCTCCCATTTTTGAGGATCTGTGAGTGGTAAATATACTCCAGTTGAAGTATTTCATTGTTTATGATATGGTCCCCATTAACGTACGTAACAGGGACTGCTGCCTTTACTTAACACCTCCAAAAAGTAATGAAAATTAAATTTTAGCAATTTTGAAGCACCTGCAAACTGTATCTATATTCCTGTCAACCGATACCACTTTTGTGCTGTCAATCAAGTGAAGAGCGTAAGCACTTGTACCGGGGCAGACTATAAGCAGGGGCTTAACACTGAGTAGGGTGAGTGACATAATACAACCTACAATGGCCCTTCAACTGGCATGTAAATACAGAATTTTTTTTTTTTTTACACTTCTTAATGGATAGCCTGTAATAAAAACCTCTTGCTATATCTGGTATCAGTAATCCATGAACAGGTTGTTGTTTTAGTGTCTTTCGGCTTTTCCCGGTTAGGGGTCACCACAGTGGAACTCCAGTCCGCTAATGATTGGCAGTTGATTTTTACGTGCAGAGTTGCCAACCCTGACGCAGGTACGCCCATTTACGTACGTCTCCATGCAGAAGACGCGCTAAGAATCGAACCAGACAGCGTCTTACTGTGAGGCGACAACGCTACCGCAGCACCACCGCAAGAACAGGAAAATTTAAAAAATTATGGTGAAAGTGACTTCCAGCAATCCACACAGTGCAAAACCCTGACCCTGCTCTCCCCATCAGTTATATCCCTACTTTAATTTAGGTCTAAACAGTGATGTTCACTATGAATTACAATATGGGCTGCATATACAAGCAACGAGTGACATAAGTCAAAGTGAAATCAGTGTAAATTAAATTTAAATAAAACTAAGTAAAGCACTAACACTGTTAAAGCAATGCACAGGTGGGGAGGGAGGAGAATTACTTTTGATTGTAAATACGACATTCATCGTGCTTAGCATAACTACATTTTCCATTCCTCTTTTCTACACATTTATATGCAGTGCATCAAGGAGCACATACTCAAAACGCCCACAGAATTTAACTAGCTTGAAATAAATAGCAAGACCCACTCAGCCCATGCAACCTCACACACCAAAATACCAACAAGTAACAACAAGTAATCTGAAGACAATCAGAGCAGCCCCCCATACCCCCCGCCCCAGAGCACACCTCTCAAGTGCGCCTTCTTATAAAGAATATTCCCCATTTTGGGTCTTAGAAAGTCCATGACACTAGGTTACTGCTGCTTGGTGGTCATA
>NC_056735.1:1098982800-1098997800 GCF_019279795.1 Protopterus annectens | reverse complement strand
GGAAACCCTACCTGCTGGTCAACTCCTATTTCTTTACTGTCGCCAAACTATGGAACTCACTTCCACCTTCTATAAGAAAGCCAGACCACACTACCACCTTGAAACAAATAGTGAAAAATCCAACTCTTCCTAGCCATGTTCCTGCTCTACACCCTAACCTCTTCACTCTCCTTATATGAGTACTAAACTATGTCTTTTGCTACTAGTGACGGATGATACTTTCTCCATATTTTTATCTCCACTTGTTGACACTGGTACAATAATACTGATTAGTATATCTGTTTATACCTCTCTGATATAATTCATTGAATTCTGCTTTAATGTATATTTTTTGTATATATTACTGCAATTAAATGATTACTGCTTTTATGTATACATTACAATATTTACTATCTGTAACACTTTCTACTGCTGCACCAATTAATGTTTATATTTTTTCTGTATCTATGTTCTTGTTAGAGCTTTGCTCCCCAAGCCTCCACTGAAAATGGGCTCTTTTAGGCCCAGTGGGCTTTCCCGGTAAACAAATGCAATAAATAGACAGACAGTTATATAGCCAGGTCCTATCACGTTACAACTAATTTATAAAGTAGAATTGCGCCTGCTGCATAAACTGACAGGCGGAAGTGGTAACTACTGAGCGGGTACAACAAAATACAATTAAAAAGGAGAGAGTGTATAGACTTTATAAGAAAGCACCCGGTCAAAAAACGAGAGAAACATCTCGTGTGCTACTCCCTAAGCAGTTTGTCTACACCTCAACTGCAACGTACTTCTAAAACGCCGCTTAGTTTGTCAAAATAACAATGGTGTACTCTGCTTGTATTAAAGTTATACACTACGAAAATCTATTTTATAAGAAAAATAATATTTATAACATTTAAAATAAACATCCAAGCACGTATCTTCAACAGTTCAAACACAAAATGAATATAGTTGTTTAAATAAATCAACCTTGGGTAAGCCTACAGATCCAAATGCTCATTTGCACCTACTGACTTAACCAAGAAAAGCATACAAAGGCTTACATCGGAACACTGTAAACTAAGTAGCGTTGTTTCATTCGTAGGAACACTCTCAACAAATACAATAAAACATGCGCGCTTGTAAAATAAGGTTAATGTTATTAAACGGGTAATTTTCTGAAGAACCCTAAAACGTTCGTACCTTTCTGCAAATACGGTCCAATTCACGTTCGAATTTGTTTTTACTGAATTCCAACTGTGTAAAAAGTTCAGCATTTTCCACAAAAAACTTATTTCGCCTCATTTTAACTAGGATTAAGGCTCTCAAAAACTACATGGAAATAGTATAAACAACGTTTTCCAAACAATTACCGGAACTACTTTCAAAAGTTTTGCCACAGTAATTTCTGCGCTTCCTATTGGTCAGTCATAGAAACATCCCACTAACGTTCAGTAAAAAAATTAGCAATTTAAATAATAAAAATCGCCTTGGTGACTTAGATACCTAAAAGGTGCGAATTAATTAATATACAGGGTTCCCACGTGAAAAGTGAGGGCAGCTACTCAAGCTATGAAAATAGTGTGCCAAGGCAGGCACAGACATTAATTAAGCTGTTGTTATTTCACCTGCTAATTCAACGTCGGGACAACTGTTTTGAGTGCATGTGTGTGTAAATATCCCTCAGCTTTCCATAAAACTGGACTGTTTATTTTATTTATTTATTTATTTTTGAAAAGGTGATATGACTACAGTCAATGCATTCTGACAGTTGTCATGGTTACATTTTTCTTTCAGTCCAGATGTCATATTAAGTCATATGCTGTGTTTCTGTTATTTTCTAAGTCAGAATCGTCAGTATTCAAAATGTACCTTAATTAAGGATCTCTTTCTTCTATTTATCGTTTGTTTTGTCCCTAATTCTGGAAGTAAAAATTGAAGACCTAGGAATGAGAAGACTTTTTTTCCTTCGTACTTCTCTTTCCTCATTGGATTTTGCAAAAGCCTCAGCCATGCATATGTGTGTGTGTGTGTGTATATATATATATATAGTATATATATATATATATATATATATATATATTTAATATATATATATATATTATGGTACTTACGTATTATCGCAACCAGATTTATAAAGTGCGATAATTTATCTATTTTCGGCAGAAACACGTTGCCTGACCTAAAAAGGGGTCTGTAAAGATGTCGCCAGCAGTTTGTCACAGTGGGAATGAGGCAGGCAGAGCAGAAATGCTGTAAGTTTGTACTTCTGGTTGATGCGGCTCATTTCTTCCGCAACTCCGTAGTGGTCCACATCCGTGCAATTCCTGCATTCTTCATTACCCTGTTAGCTACAGGAAATTGACTCAGGAAATGCACACTGAAGTTTTCAGGGGCAGTAATCAGCACAAGTGAAGGTGCCTGTAAGGAGCAGTGAATAACAGCTCATTGCTTGCTCGGGGAGTGATATGGCTTTCTTTGCAGTGGCAGACTGTTTTAAAAAGGTTGCATTCTTGCTTATGGATCGTGACCATTTCCAATTCACAGGATTGTATGTGTACTAACACTTTGAAATAAATGGGTTTGGTTGCTTTTTAAGGACGGAGCAGCTGTTTTCAAGTCCTTTGTCATACACAGATAGTAAATATACAGTTACAGAGAAAAGAGGCAGGGACTGTTGTCAGTAAAACTCCACCAACAGAACCACACTTTTAAATCAGTACTTCAGTCACAACTGCATTAATGTGCCTTCTGAGAGTCTGAACTGTAAACAGGGGTATGTAACAAATCAGATACTTGCAAAAGGACCTTTCTAAAAAGGGGTCAGTTTATGTTAACGAGCCATGGTCCTGACAACTTGTGTGGATGGAAATGTGGTGACAGACAAGCAGCAGTCAGGTGTGTAGGTCGGCCGGGGACATTACCAGGCAAGAGGAATTCTGCTGTTCTTCCGCTTCCTGTGTGGAAAATTTTCTGGCACTATAATACTTAAACATTTTACACACCCCTTGATAGGTGAACATACATGCTCTTTCTTGACAAACTGCTGGCGACATCTTTACAAACCCGTTTTTAGGTCAGGCAACATGTTTCTGCCGAAAATAGACAAATTATCGCACTTTATAAATCTGGTTGCGATAATACGTAAGTACCTATATTATATATATATGTGTGTGTGTGTGTGTGTGCATAGCATCATCATCATCTTTTTTCGGCTGTTCTCGTTAGGGGTCGCCACAGTGGATCATCTGTTTCCATTTCTTCCTGTCCTCTGCATCTTGCTCTGTCACACCAACCACCTGCATGTCCAGTCTCATCACATCCATAAACCTTATCTTAGGCCTTCTTCTTTTCCTGTTACCTGGTAGCTTCATCCTTAGCATCTTTTTCCCAATATACTCAGCATCCCTCCTCAGCACATGTCCAAACCAACGTAATCTTGCCTCTCTGGTTTTGTCTCCAAACCTTCCAACCTGGGCTGACCCTCTAATATACTTATTCCTAATCCTGTCCACCCTTGTCACACCCAGTGCAAATCTTAACATCGTTAACTCTGCCACATCCAGCTCTAACTCCTGCCTTTTTGTCAGTGCCACTGTCTCCAACCCATATAACATAGCTGGTCTCACTACCTTCTTGTAGACCTTCCCTTTTACCCTTATTGGTACTCGTCTGTCACAAATCACTCCTTACACTCTTTTCCACCCACTCCATCCTGCCTGTACTCGCTTCTTCACCTCTCTTCCACACTCACCATTACTCTGAACTATTGATCCCAAGTATTTAAACCCATCCACCTTTACCACCTCTACTCCTTGCATCCTCACCATTCCTCTATCGTCCCTCTCATTCACACACATATATTCTGTCTTAGTCCTGCTGACCTTCATTCCTCTTCTCTCTAGAGCATATCTCCATCTCTCCAGGGTCTCCTCCACCTGTTCCCTACTCACACTACAGATCACAATGTTATCTGCAAACATAATAATCCACGGGGACTCCTGTCTGATCTCGTCTGTCAACCTGTCCATCACCATTGCAAATAAGAAAGGGCTCAGAGCTGATCTTTGATGTAATCCCACCTCCACCTTAAAAGCATTCCATCACTCTCACCACAGACCTCACCGCTGTCACACTACCCTCGTACATATCCTGTACCACTCTTACATACTTCTCTGACACTCCCGACTTCCTCATACAATACCACAACTCCTCTCTAGGCACCCTGTCATATGCTTTCTCTAAGTCTACAAAAACACAATGCAACTGCTTCTGACCTTCTCTGTACTTCTCCATCAACACTCTCAGAGCAAACATCGCATCTGTAGTGCTCTTTCCCGGCATGAAACCATACTGCTGATCACTAATCATCACGTCCCTTCTTAACCTAGCTTCCACTACTCTTTCAAATAACTTCATGCTGTGACTAATCAATTTAATCCCTCTGTAGTTACTACAGCTCTGTACATCACCCTTATTCTTAAAAATCAGTACCAAAACACTTTTTCTCCATTCCTCAGGCATCCTCTAACTTTCCAAAATTTCATTAAACGATCTGGTTAAAAACTCCACTGCTATTTCACCTAAACACCTCCATGCTTCCAAAGGTATGTCATCTGGACCATCATCCTTTCCATTCGTCATCCTCTTCATAGCTATCCTTACTTCCTCCTTGCTAATCCATTCCACTTCATGATTCACTATCCCCACATCATCCAACCTTCTCTCCCTCTCATTCTCTTTATTCATCAACCCCTTAAAGTACTCTTTCCATCTGCTCAACATACTCTCCTCGCTTGTAAGTATGTTTCCCTAATTATCATTTATCACCTTTACCTGCTGCACATCTTTCCTAGCTCAGTCCCTCTGTCTATCCAATCGGTATAGGTCCTTTTCTCCCTCCTTAGTGTCCAACCTTTCATACAACTCTTCATATCCCTTATCCTTAGCCTTTGCCATGCACCTCATCTCCTATACTCCTGTCTGCTTTCTTCATCTCTCTGACAATCCCACTTATTCTTTGCCAACCTCTTTCTCTGTATACTCTCCTGTACTTCCTCATTCCACCACCATGTCTCCTTGTCATCCTTCCTCTGTCCAGATGTCATAAGCACCTTTCTAGCCGTCTCCCTTACTAGCTCTGCTGTAGTTACCCAGCTATTTGGCAATTCTTCACTGCCACCCAGTGCCTGTCTTAACTCTTCCTTGAACTCCACCTCACAATTACCCTTTTTCAATTTCCACCATTTGATCCTTGGTGCTGCCCTCACACTCCTCCTCCTCTTCTTGATCATCAACATCATCTTACAAACCACCATCCTATGCTGCCTAACTACACTTTCCCCGGTCACCACTTTACAGTCTCCAATCTCCTTCAAACTGGCCCTCCTACATAAGATATAATCCACCTGTGTGCATCTTCCTCCACTCTTGTATGTCACCCTGTGCTCCTCCCTCTTGTTAAAATACGTATTCACCACAGCCATGTCCATCCTTTTCACAAAATCCACTACCATCTGACCTTCTGCATTCCCATCACTTCCTCATCCCCTCTGTTCCCTTCACCAACATGCCCATTGAAATCTGCTCCAGTCACCACTCTGTCACCCTTGGGTACAGTCATCACCACTTCATCCAACTCACTCCGCAGTTTTTCTTTCTCGTCCATCAAACACCCAACTTGTGGAGCATATGCACTAACAACATTCATCATTACATCATCAGTTTCCAGCTTCATAAACATCACTCTATCCGACACTCTTTTCACCCCGAAAACACTCTTAGCATACTGTTCCTTCAGGATAACTCCTATGCCATTTCTCCTCTCATCCACACCATGATAAAACAATTTGAACCCACCTCCGATACACGTAGCCTTACTCCCCTTCCATCTGGTCTCTTGCACACACAATATACCAACCATCCTTCTGTCCATCATATTGGGTAGCTCTCTCCCTATACCAGTCATATTGCCAACATTCAAAGTTCCGACCCTCACCACCACAGCCCTAGCCTTTCTCCTCTCTTCCTGCCTTCGGCCATGCTTCCCTCTCCTCTCCTCCTTCGGCCAACAGTAGCCCAATTTCCACCAGCACCCTGTTGGCTAACAGTACTGGTGGCGGACATTGTATATATATATATATATATATATATATATATATATGTATGTGTGTGTGTGTGTGTGTGTATATATATATATATATATATATATATATATATATGTATGTATATATTATATATATATAGATATATATGTGTATATATATATATATATATATATATATATATATATACACGTATGTATATATATATATATATATATATATATATATATATATTATACCCACCCCACATTGTTATATATTATTATACACTCAATGGTGGAGCCATAATATCAACAAGCTTATGAAAAAAAGAAAAACAATTCTGACCAAAGTAAGAAGAGTAATTCCCAGAATGTTAGGGCACTTGTCACTGAATTAAACAACTGGAGCTTAATAAAATCCACCAAAGCCAAGTTGGAGACTACAACAGCTGCACAACTTTTTTAGTTAGTTTGTAATCTCAAAACACAACATAGCAATGCAATTGTGAATATTTACCTACACTGAAGCTGAAGATATAGCAAACCTAGTATGTGATAAATTTAGATTTAACTTTACCCCTCTCTCCCCTCCGTCTAACCTTCCAGATAGACCTGAAACTGGCTTGCCTCCAAGTATCACACAATGCATAGTCTTAAAAGTGCTATCAAAAGCTAAAAATGCTACATCAGTGGGATATGACAATATCTCTGGATCCATCTTAAATGGTAAGAAGCACAATTTAGCCACAACCCTAACAACACTGCTAAATTTCAATATCCATGCAGGTTTTGTACCAAGCAAAAGGAGAGAAGTCAGTCATTCCCCTGCATAAGGGAGGACCTTCCACAGATCCATAAGTCTGACCAGACTCACATGCAAAGAAATGGAAGGACTCATTTATTTATTTATTTATTTATTTATTTCAGTTTGATGACCAGTGAAGTCCACTGGGCCAAGAAGAGCCCATTTTCAGTGGAGGTTCATGGAGAAAAGCTCCAAAGATACATTACAGACATACACAACTTAGTATTTTATTTATTTATTTTTATTTTACATTTGTTGACCGGGCTAGTCTAGCTGGATACATGTCCATTTTCAGTAGAGGCCCGGGGAGAAAAGCTCCATGTGCAACACAACAAGCAATATACAATAAAACAATATACAATAAGAACCGATATTAAGTACAGACTTGAAAAAGTATGCAGAAGAACATTTGCAAAATACAGTCAAGAAAGAAATACCAATAAGTTGTATACTAAAGACAATATAGAAAATAGTATAGGTTAGAGCTGATTTGAATAGAATAGGGGAAAACAGTTTTTGTTTTTTCTTTTTTTTTTGAAATGTTAACTGCTATACTACCAATAAGCATGGCCAGAGCAGTAATCAGTGATGAGATATAGGTGTATATATGAAGAATTCAGTCAAAGATACATAATAAGCAGATCATGTAGGGAAGGCTAGTTGAGGCAGGTGGTAATTAGTGAGAAGAAACAGCAGTTAGTCAGGGATAGTACAGGAACATAGCCAGTGTGTCATAAGATAAAGCTTGAGCTTCTTTTTGAAATGTGTATGAGAGGAGAGAGTTGTGAGTTCAGTGGGTAGTAGATTCCATAGCTTACCAATGGTATTACAGAAGAGGGAGTCACCTGCTAAACTGTTGGATCTACAGGTGTTAAACAGAAGTTTATTAGAAGAGTGTAAGTTTTTAGGATTGTGGTAGAGGGTAAGTAGGCTTGAAAGAATAGGAGTATTGGAGAGTTGATACAGGGTTTTGTGGGCAATAGTAAGCTGTGAAAAGTGCAGATGGTTTAGAAACTCTAACCAATCAAGTTGTTTAAGATTTAGACAGTGATGGGTATGGAAAGGAGTGGCAGCAGCAAATCTGGCAATATTATTATAGGATACAGGGGATATCCTGTATCCTATAATAATATATATATTATAATAATAAGTATAAACATGTTTGTCAGGCTAAGAATACATCATTATACATACATACATAATACAGCATAATTTAGCCTATTAATACATAAAGCAATACAACATTATAGTCAGGCTGAGAATCCAGCACAATACAGATGGTGTAAAATACAATCATGAGAGGATGTACAGGTAGTGGAATGGTGTTGTGAAATTTAGTATATATAGAATTTGTTCCATTTAGAACAAGAGAAATCTAATGAGGTTATCCAAGGTGCAGTAGTAGATGGTCAGGAACTGTATAGTGGGGTGTCTTAGCAGGAATAGTTATGATATGAGAACTAGGGATGGAATGTGAATGAGAATGAAAGTGGGAAAGGGGAAGATAAAGTATAGACAGGGAGTTATGTTGGAGCGTGACATGGGCATGCCCATTTTGGAGATAGATGGGAGAACAAGAGAGATATGAAGTTGGTATGGTTAGAAACATTGCAAAAGGGGGAGGGAGAGAGTTCCAGAGTTTGGCTATGAAGCAGGATAATAGGAGTTGGCCAAGGGGTCTGGAGGGTTTGTAGAGTTGTAGGAGGTTTTGGTTTTCTGATCTGAGTGAGCGGTTGGGTATATAGGGGATTAAGGCGGTAGCGAGAGAGGGGCAGTTGGAAGGTTTGAAGATGAGCTTGTGGGAAGTGGTAAGCTGAAGGAATTTCAAGTAATTGCGTAGCTCGAGCCATTGCAGAGTATGGAGAGAGTGGCAAATGGTGGGTTGAGTTTTTAGAATTGGTTCAGAATTTGCTTATTTTATGGTAGCAGGATTCAAGTTTGGATTGTAGGCTGAGCTGGAGATTGCTTATCAGATGAGCGCCGTACATAAGAGAGGGGAAAAGATAGGAGGAGGCTAAGGTTTGTCTAGTGGAGGGGCTGAGGTAGTGGTTGTGTCTGTAGAGGAGTCCTAGGTTTTGGTGTTTTGTTTTGGTGGTGGATTGGATATGGGTGTTAAATTTTAGATTTTCATCAATGGTGACTCCGAACAGTTTGATATTGCATACAATTTCAAGGAGGATGTTATTTTGGCTGAGTATGGAGAATGAGTTTTTGTTGATAGTGGAGTTTCTAGAAGGAGTAAAGATCATCAGTTTAGTTTTATTAGTGTTTAGGGCTAAGTGATTGTTTTGCATCCATATTTCTGTTTTAGAGAAGGCTGATTCAGTTTTTAAGAGTAGGTCAGAGGGGTAGAAAGCCGAGCAGATGATTGTTGAGTTATCTGCATACTGGATTAGTGAAGACTCAGGGATGGTGCAGTGGAAGTTGTTGATAAATATATTGAAAAGTAGATGACCTAGAACAGAACCTTGTAGCACACCTGTGGGGGCAGGTAGGAAGGGAAAGGTTGAGGATTTCTGTTGTATGGTTTGTTGATGGTCAGAGAGATAGGTAGAAAACCAGGCTATGGTGGAGGGAGAGAGAGGAGAGTTGAGATAGGAGTAGGGGTGGGAGATGGTGTCAAAAGCTTTTGATAGATCTAAGAACAGGGTGGATACGAGCTCATGGACTTAATGGAGCTCATCATGGAACTAATCAATCAAAATATAGAGGACATCCAAACAGCAGAGCCATCTCAGTTTGGATTTGTCAAGGACAGGTCACACTTTCTCAACCTGGTGGATTTTTTTTAAAGAGGTCACCAAAGCAATGAACAAAGGGAAAAGGGTACACACCACATACATCAACTTGGACAAAGCGTTAACACAATTCCTCACTCAAGAATAGTAAAAAAGCTAAATAAATTGTGAATAAACCCCTATGTCACCCACTGGATTCCCAACTGGCTCATACATAGGATGCAGGAGATCAAAATAGGAGAAGTTATCTCCAGAAAGATCACAGTCAGCAGTGGAGTCCCCCATTGTTTTACGCTGGGATCTTCCCTATTTGGCATCTACTTTTCTGAAGTACTTCATTTACAGATGGCAGCAAGCCAAGTGCAGTCATTCAATCCCCAAATGCCATAGCCATCCTGCAGGAAGGTTTGTTTCAAATAAGTAACTGGTGCCAAACTCTTGAACTAAAACTGAATACCAAAAAAAATGTATTATGGTCTCCTTTGGGAAGTCATTTACCCCAGGGAATTGCCACATTGACAATATTCCCTAAGAGCTGACCCAGTTGTTTGGGATTTGGGAACTTATGTGGACAGTGACCTGACTTTTCACCAACATGTGTCCATTGTTGGACTTCCAAGATGACTACACATTCAGTAACATCATAATTCTAGCTCTCCCAGCATGAAAATAAAAACTTAGCAGAAAGCCAGTGGACATGTATTTCTGGGTAAATTTCAATAACTGGCTAGTAAGTGCACTGTTTGGATGCCAGGAAAAACAAATACAGAGGACCCCAAGGAAAATCATCTGAAAAAGGCGACGAAAAAAAATTTTGACTGGCAAGAGTACTGCGGCTGTTCAGAAAAAAAGCATTGCAATCTCCAGGCAAGACTTCCAGTAACTTAGAGGAAAATGTAAGGCAACTGCACACAGATCTGACTAAAATAATTGAAACACTGATGACGTATATCAACTCAAACAATAAAATGCTGAAAAAAAATCAAATAAGCTTTAAACAGATATTCATATAAGGTCATAAAACTGCAAACCTCAGAGGATGAAATTAAAAATAATAAAATTAGAGGACAGAACATGTAGGGAAAACTTGAAATTTTCTGCTGTACTCAAGAAGCTGGAACAAACAGAGTGTATGAATTTTATAAAAGCACAAGTAAGCACCTGGACTGGTATTCCACAGCAGGAATTGTTAATTAAAAGGGTACATTGTGTGTATGTGCCAAGCCTGGCTATGAGACAATGACCTGGATCTTTAATGGTAAAGACTCAATCCTACTAACAGAAGGAGTTGATTCTAACAAAACTGTGGCAGGACAAAGTACTAAAAGTAGGAACAGCAGAGTGTTTGTGGAGAATGACTATTCATTGTACACTCATTGTACACTCTGCAGAAGAGGAGTAAATTTATTCCATTGTTCAGGGAATACTGAAAAGCAGGCATGAGATTCAAACTGCTTTACCCAGTTATCTTTAAAATATTTTTCCCTGGAGGAACAAAATCACTTTTTGATGAAGTACATGCTAAAGAAGAAATACAAAAGTTTGTCCAACAAAAAGTGAGCTGTGAAACAGAAGGAAAGTCTGCTTCTTGTTCTTCTGGTAATAAAGAACAGAGAGACTGTGCCAGTGAAACATGTTCCTGTGTTTCAATGGAAAATGCTTGAGAGAGGGAAAAAAGCACAAGAGTTGATTAGAAGAATAGACAGTAATTTGTTAATAAAGCACAGAGATAGGGTTTGGGAGATGGAGATGAACAGGAACAGAACAAGAAAATCTGGAAATATTAGACTTGGACTTTGTTAAACTTGTAGAAGATTCTAAAGCATATATGCTACTTCATTTCTTGAATGTTTGGAGAATAAAATCAGTAACTTAGAAATGGACAAATGTGGAATTACAAAGCAATAATTATATTTGTGAAACATGACGGAATGAGAAAATCTTCAAATATTGGACTTTTTTGGACTTTGTTAAACTAGTAGGGGACTATAAAGCACATGCCCTACTTAATGTCATTAATGTTTGAGAAATACTCAGGAGAGGGGGGAAGAGGAGGGAGAATGTTAACTGTAAGTACATCACATTTATTTTGTTAATAGTACTGTACTATTTTAATAGTGCATGATTTTCTTTGCATGTTATAAAATGTTTTCAGATATTTTTAAGTGCAATGGGGATACTAATCCAAATATGTGCTCCTGTTCTCCCTTCTCCCTTTCTCCTTGTTCACTTTTAAGAACTGTAGGAAATGTAAAAATATCTGGTTAAAAGAGCATGACAAAAGAAAAATCAGTGTATTTTTCTCATTCTTGAATAGGGGAATGAATGGGCTAAGGCCATTAGCTTAATCTAGTGACAAGTTTTAAAAGAAAGGAAGTAAATGAAAAAGAATATTGAATATTATAAGGCCTTTTTTTTCTAGAAGACAAAGGTATGCTTGGCAGTTTTATGTCTGGTTTTCATTTCTCTAGCAGACAACCTGATAAAGAGAAATGGCTTGGAGAAAATGTTTTCCGAAAGCATTCAAGAGTTTTCCCAGCTGAGAGAGCTATAAAGGTAAGACAAACTTGGACAGTACTTAACAGAATCACAGGCTGTACCATGTATCTAAGCATTGATAACCTCTCTATTGGGTTATCTCAAATGTTTGTGTGTGTGGTTGTTAGTTTGGAACATTTCTTCCTATTAGGAGGATAAAACTTCAATATTTGAAGATGTGCATAGTTGTTTCCCGTATTATTAAGTTAATAGGTTTTAGGGGGTATTGGCGGTGTGTTTCTATTTTTGTTTGAGGATTTTCAATAAAATGAAAAGTTCTGTAAGATGTGACATAGGCTCAAATGGAGATGACAAGAAACAACTGTATAAAAAATGAACCGGTCAAACAGTACATGCATGTAACACAAACTCTGATACTAGACATTTAACAAAAAAAGCTGTTATGCATAAAGGTTGAAATAATAATTTTTCAAGAATATAATGCTTTCTATAATGTCTTTAAACATTAATGGTCCTACAGATAAATGCAAAAAAGAAAGGGTAGTGAACTATATAAAAAATGTAGACCACAATCAGCTGTGCTACAGGAGACACACTTGGAAAGAACTGAACATGTAAATTTGATAAAGAAAGTGTTTCAGGATGGTTATTCAGCAGAATACCTGGGGCAAAGGAAGGGAGGAGTACTTATATTAATTGCAAGAGGAATTCCAATAGTGATAGAAGAGGATAAAAAAAGATAATAATGGTAGATTTGTAGTACTAAGTGGCTACTGGCAAGGGAGGAGGATTGCACTTGCATATTTTTATATTCCATCAAAAACTGCTATCATGGTGCTTAAGAACATTCTGGGAGAAATAATCAGCTTTCAGCAAGGAATATTACTTATAGGTGGGAACTGGAATTTGGTTTGCAACAGTGAAGATGTGCCAGGGACCCAGAAAGGAAAGTATAACAAAGTAGGGTAGATTTTTTAAAAAATTTATGAAAATATTTGGCATGTAAGATGTGAATTCAGTAGTAGGAGTTTGGCGTGAATTTACGAATTATTCCCCAAGACACAAAAACTGGGCTAGGCGTAACAGAATTTACATTTCACAGGAACATGTGCACTTACCCCATAACTATTTTAGATCATGCACCAATAATAACAATAACTAAAATAAAAACACAGGGTAATGAAATGAAAATGAGACACTGGTGCTTTCCCACCTATCTGTTCAAAAAAGAAGAATTTAGGGAATGGATAGTAGAAATTATTCAGGAGATATTAGAGAAGATAGAAATTTCTTCTAAATATATAGCTAGGAAGTGGGATAATATTAAAGTAGAGTTTAAAAATAGGGTATAAATAAAAGTAAGTGAGATATGGTTAAGAAGAAACAATAATTATTTAGAGGAACTGAGAAATGTTAAAGTATTGCCACATAGGGGGAATCTCACATAACATGAAGAGGAGCAACTCCAGAATGCTAAACAGAAAATAAAAGATTACCTCAATAATATGCATGAGTTTAGAAAGATTGCTATTAAGCAACTGTTTTTTTTTTTTTTAAGAATAATGCAAGAGCACAAAATATGTTTAGCACAGCTACTCAGGCAACAGAAAATAGAAGGGGCTGTCACCAAGATTAGGGACCCTTTAACAAGGAAGGTAACAAAAGATCCTGTGGAAGTATTATAAATATTTAGGAAATTCTGTGAAAGTCTGTATAAAAGCAGAGAAATATGGAAATCAAAAGGTACACATGGAAGTGTTTATGGAAGAAATAAATATGCCAAGGTGAGAGGTAGAGGAGCCTGAATTACTAACAGGATAGGAGGAGATGAGATAAAATAGTGATGCATAGTCAATCTACAGGAAAGTCCCCAGTAATAGATGGTATTGCTGTGCAAGTTTGGAAGCTAGAAGGGAAAAAGCTGATAAATATCTGGAATGTTTTAACAGTATTTTAAAAGGAGGAGAAGTACAAACACCTTGGAGAAAGCGGTGACACCTGTAATACCTAAAGAGGGTAGAGATCCATCAAATCCAGCTTTATACAGGCCCATTTCAATACTAAACCATGATTATAAAGTGTTTATATCTATAATGGCTAAAAGAATGGCAAAAGTGATGCCAAAATTGATAGATATGGATCAGTGTGCTTTTGTGGAAGGTAGGCAAACATTTGGCAACATGAACAGAATATTGATGATCCAGAGGGAAGCAGAATGTAAGAAAATACCACTGTTGTTGGTGGGTCTTGATGCAGAGAAAGCATTTGACAGAGTAAGCTGGGACTTTATGAGCAGAGGAATAGAAGCATCTGTATTCCCTGATAAAATTATAAAGTTGATTAGGAGGATATATGAGGGATCAGAGGTGAAAACTGAAGTGGGTGGGATCCTCTGTGATCATTTCTGCTTGAGCAGGGGAACCAGGTGGGGGTGTCCTCTCTACCCTTTGTTATTTGCATTATATTTAGAACCATTGGCAAAGAAAATAAGAGACTCAGAAATTCAAGGATATAATTGGTATGGTAGTCAAGAAAAGCTGGCTCTGTTTACAGATGATATTATTTTATACCTGACAAAACCAGAAAGAGACATTACAGTGCTGTAGAACATTTTGAGACAGTTTCAAATCTTTGCTGGATACAAAATTAATGAAGCTAAAACAAAGGCAATAGCAGTAAATTCTGTACAGGAGAAGTTAAAGAAACAAGGAGAGACTAGGATTTTGGATGCAGACCTTTAAGGAGAATAACAATAATCATACAGAATAGTATATTCATAAAGTAGCAGAAAATATAATAAGTACTAAGCCAATGCAGGTATGTAGAAAGGCGATTCTGCCAACAAGGATGACTGCAATTAGGGATACAGACAAAAGGCAAGGGGGGCTGGAATTTATTTCAGAAAACTT
>NC_056735.1:1098782800-1098977800 GCF_019279795.1 Protopterus annectens | reverse complement strand
GTTGAATTTTACAGGTTATAGGTCACATTAAAGGTGGGAAAAGTTTTGAAATGATTTATTGTGGTCTAATTTTTTATATAAAAAAAACTGGCATTTTAACAGGGGTGTGTAAACTTTTTATATCTACTGTACATGTATGTTTCTTTGTGAATATGTGTGCGTGTGTGTGTGTATGTGCATGTATATATATATATATATATATGTATATATATATATATAATATATATATATATACACACACACACACACACACACACACACACACACACACACACACACACACACACACACACACACACACACACACACACAATATATATATTCCACACACACACACACACACACACACACACACACACACACACACACACACACACACACACATATATATATGTGTGTGTGTGTGTGTGTGTGTGTACATACACACACACACATATATATATATATATATATATATATATATATATATATATATATATATATAAATGCATTTGGGCGGCGCAGTGGTGCAACGGTTAGCATTTTCGCCTCCCACCAAGAGGTTCACTGGTTCGATTTTTGGTAGGGGTGCCTTCTGTGAGGAGTCTGCATCTCCTCCCTACTACGTCTGTGTGGGTTTCCTCAGTGTGCTCTCTTTTCCTCACACTTTCCAAAGACATGTGTCTGGAGCAGTTCTCCCCGGGCCTCTGCTGAAAATGTGCTCAGTCTCAGTTGGACTTTCCTGGTAAACATATGTTAAATAAAAAATAAAATGCATTTATATATATATATATATATATATATATATATATATATATATATATATGTTATTTGTGTGTATTCTATAGATATATGTCTATATATTGTATGAATATATATGTATATATACATATATATATATATATATATATATATATATATATATATGCGTGCATGTGTGTTGTATACATATAAGTTTATATATTCTGTGAGTATATATGTATATACATACAAAAAGTACCTCAGGTTAGGGAAAACACAAGGTGCTGTTATAAAAACAGATTTATTACACAAATCCACGAATTAGACTCTCTGCATACAAAACACATAAACGCAATTATAAAACAACAGCGTTTTCGTCTCTCCCATAAAGACTTCATCAGATGACCATATTAATTCTATTTAACCTATATATACTCACATTCATAAAGAGAAAACCAATCAAATCAAGTTAATACATGAAGTAATAATTAACCCCTTCACTTCAATTCATGTTCCATAGAGCTACTTAGTGAAAATGTAAACCACAACATTCTGTGTATTGCACTCAAATACATTAAATAAATTGTTAAAAACATGTATTTAAAACATACCATTTCTTAAATAAATATATAAAGTTAAAATACATTTTAATTAAAATTCATGCATATTCATTGCAAACCTTAAAACAATGTTATTACTTGGTATATATCCCAAACAAGGTGATGTTGCACTATCTAGTGGCTATAGTAAAAACTACAATGCAAGCATACATTATACCTTTGCAGATCTCAGTTTGAGTAGTGGTAATATAGATATATATATAATCATTTAGGCCCAGGGAATTGGATGCATCCAAGGTGACTTGCCACCAGACTTCCCTGAACTCAATTTTCTCCTCCCATGGCCCACCTCTTCGCAGAAGTAATAGCTGGTAGGCAGACTAAATTTAAACCTATTTGAGGACAAAAAGAACAGGTTTATGATGGTACAGTAAATGATCAAAAAGCTAAATTTAGTGAAGCTATTGTACTGGAATATAATGCCCTTAACGGAGTTACAAAGAGAATTTTTAAAGCTGAGTGGGAAAGATTTACAGCTATCTCTGATTTGGATAAACTGCCCACTGACCCTTTGAAAGTGGTTTATGTAAACTCACAAAGTTTAAAGAACATTCTTGAAAATGATGGTAATAATATGACAAAGAACAGGAGGGGATTAGAGAACTACAAGTGGGGTCACTGTTCCCAATGTGGAAACATAGCAAATACAGATAAGATTTTTATTGAGGGTAGGAATAGATGGCTAAACAGTTTAGGCTATTTTAATTGTGAAGCTATGGGGATAGTATACCTTGCTTTGTGTGTAGAGTGTAGATCCTTCTATGTTGGTAAGACCGAATGTAGACTAAAGAGAAGTATCTACGAACACAAGTATGATATTGTGAATAAAAAGGAAACTAATGCTTTATATAAACACAAAGGTATACTTGAAAGCAGATTTCATCTTTTTTGTTTTGGAACAGGTAAAAAAGGAGATCAGAGGTGGGCCATGGGAGGAGAAAATTGAGTTCAGGGAACTCTGGTGGCAAGTCACCTTGGATGCCACTACTCAAACTGAGATCTGCAGTTATGACGTGTGCTTACATTGCAGTTTTTATTATAGCCACTAGATGGTGCAACATTACCTTGTTTGGGATACATACCAAGTAATAACATTCCTACTGCGGCGGTGGTGCTGCGGTAGCATTGTCGCCTCACAGTAAGACGTTGTCCTGTTCGATTCTCAGCTAGATCGTCTTCTGTGTGGAGACATGCGTGAATGAGTGTACCTACGTTGAAGGTTCTGCATCAGGGCTGGCAACTCGGCACGTAAAAAAAAAAAAAATCTACTGCCAATCATTAGCGGACTGGAGTTCTGCTGTGGCAACTCCTAACCGGGAAAAGCCGAAAGACACAACAACCAAGTAATAACATTGTTTTAAGGTTTGCAATGAATATGCATGAATTTTAATTAAAAAGTATTTTAACTTTATATATTTATTTAAGAAATAGTATGTTTTAAATACATGTTTTTAACAATTTATTTAATGTATTTGAGTGCAATACACAAAATGTTGTGGTTTACATTTTCATAAAATAGCTCTATGGAAAATAAATTGAAGTGAAGGTGTTAATTATTACTTCATGTATTAACTTGATTTGATTGGTTTTCTCTTTATGAATGTGAGTATATATAGGTTAAATAGAATTAATATGGTCATATGATGAAGTCTTTATGGGAGAGACAAAAACGCTGTTTTTTTTTTATAATTGCATTTATGTGTTTTGTATACAGAGAGTCTAGTTCGTGGATTTGTGTAATAAATCTGTTTTTATAACAGCACCTCGTGTTTTTTTCTATCCTGAGGTACATTTTGTGTGGATTCTGGTAATTGTGGTACCTTTCTTCACTTTTTACTGAGTTTTTTGGCTTCATTTGTGAGGAAAGAGATGGAGAAACCTAACTTGCCCGAAGATGGAAGGGGGCAGGACGAGGTGGGCCAGACGCAAAAGCTGATAGGCCAGTTGACTGAGCTGATTGGTTTACTGACACCATTGAGCCAATCCATGGTCTTGCTTTGTATGAACATCCTAAAACAATGCCCACATGAAGGAGAAGGTGGTAGGCAGCTGAGACTGCTTGAGAATCATGGCAAAGGTGATATTATGGGTGTATGAAGTGGAATAAATGTCCAGGAAGGTGTTTTGGACTCTACATTTAATTCGCAATAAACCCCTGTAGTATTGAGGGGAATGGACACTGTACAAGCCACTATGAGCGACGGATTATCGCAAATAACAGTTGGGCAACACCAACAAACTGGGGCAGAAGTAACAACAGGTACAAACTTTAAAAAAGATTTAAAAGAGACTAGAGATTGGCTATGGATGAAATATTCATTTAAAATCAGTGACTGTGCTAGTGTGCAATCTGCTATTACAGACACTTTTAATGTCAAACTGAACAAATTGTCTAAACTCGTGTTAAAATACAGAACCTTTGACATTGAAAACAGTTATTTAAAATAATGTGTTGCAGGGGGGATAGTCCCTAAGGGGTTACGCGTTTGGAAATATCCAAACAATTTTCAGATAGGTACTGTGTTTCATAAAGAGTTGTTGGATGTGTTTAATAATTATGGTATAGAGATTTTAAAAGTAATTATAAAAGAAAATATTAGGATTAAAGAAGAAGTACAGAAAGAAATAGATAAGTTAGACCAGTGTATTAAAGATGACCTTATATTCACTATTAAGGAAGAGAATGAGAAATATTTTAATGTGAGAATTGACATTGATAAAAAATATGAAGAAATTGTACAAAGAAAGTTAAAAAAGTTTGAACATGACTGTAAAGAGTATAAAAACAACACATGTTATCCCAAGCCACAAAGTCACGGACAAAATTATGTTTTCTATTCCAATGAGCAGTATAATGAAGTTAGTGGTGGGAATCAAAATTTTGGAAACAACAATGGAAATGATGAAATAGGGGACCTTGAGAATGGACATGATTATCCACCGCTACATAGGTCCGAGAGACTTATGAAAAAAATGGAATATCAACAAATACATTTTTATTGGAGGGGGGCAGAAGGGGGAGGGGGAGATACTAGATTTTGATGGTATGCCCCTCACCCAAGCCAACCACAATGAAATATTGGTGGATGGTTACAAACATGTATTAGATGTTTTTTGTATTTATAATTTTAGTAATGAAATACTTGGTAGGGAACATTTTAGTTTATTGTCTAAGGGTTTGAAATGTATCCCATATAGGAAGGGGGACCTCACAAAGACACTAATGGATATCAGAATGTTTATTAGAAAAATTAATTTGGGTTTGATTTTACCCTCAAGTTCCATTGAGATTGAACAGAGCCTGAAGTGGAAAACTACATATAATCCACCGTTATACCCCCATTTAAAAAATTTTGAGAAAATTATAGAGAACGAATTAAGGAATGAATATAGTAAAGTTAAATATAGGCCTAATTTAATTAGTAAAGAAATAGTATACTTAATGGATTGAAATTTAACCCTGCTGTTCAGGTTATGAAGCCCAATAAGGGGGAGGGGGTAGTAATAATGGATAATATAATATATAAAGGAAAAATTAATCAAATATTAATGGATGAAGTAAAATATTCTAGTGTGTCAAAAAATAAGGTTAATATAGCCTATAAAAGGATTGATGGTATATTGGAAGACATGTTTATGGAAGGGTTAATTGATGAAAAAACCTTAAGATATTTAAAGGTAGACAAATCAAGGGTGCCTTCCATATTTGGGATACCCAAGACCCATAAGAATGAAAAAGATCTCCCCTTGAGGCCCATAGTTTTGACCGAAGGGTCTAAGACCCTTCCTTTGGCCAGGTATGTTGTCAACAAACTCAAACATTTATGGGTCAAAAGGCAAGCTATTTTAAAGGATTCTTGGGATTTCCTGAAGGAAATTACACATGATTTGTTTCATGATGATTCGCGGTGGTGGTGCTGCGGCAGCGTTGTCGCCTCACAGTAAGACGCTGTCCGGTTCGATTCTCAGCTAGAGCGTCTTCTGCGTGCAGACATGCGTGAATGGGCATACCTTTGTTGAAGGTTGTGCATCAGGGCTGGTAACTTGGCATGTAAAAATCAACTACCAATCATTAGCAGACCGGAGTTCCGCTGTGGCGACCCCTAACCAGGAAAAAGCCAAAAGACACAACAACATAGATGTGATAGACTTGTTTTCAAGTATCCCTTATCAAGAAGGAATGAATATGTTAGAAGAATTTATTTTTGAGGATGTTGACTTAAGTCATGATGAGAAGACAGTATGTGTGGGCTTAATGGAAATGGTTTTGAAATATAATTTTATACTCTTTAAGGGTGAATTGTATCAGCAAATACAAGGAGTAGCGATGGGGGCAGCTTGTGCCTCTACGTATGCCAACCTTGTGTTGGCTAAATGGGAGGAAAAGTACATATTAGGTTATGAGTATGCAGCATATTGAACCCTCTATAAGAGGTTTTTAGATGACATAGTAATGTTTTGGAGAGGGACCAGGGAGAAGTTTGAAGAGTTTATGGGTTATATGAAAAATACTACAATTTTTTGGATTTTACCTGTAGTCTTTCAAATGAGCGGTTGCAATACTTAGATGTGGAAGTATATAAAGTAAATGGTAACTTAGAAACTAAGATATTTAGGAAGCCTTCTTTTTGTAATTCCTTTCTTCACTACAGACACACACTGTAAAAGGAACATAGTTAAGGGTCAATATGTTCGTGGTAGCCGAATGACTGCTTTGGATAAGGATTTCCAGAAGGAATGTGAGTTATTGGAAAGAATGTTTCTGGAAAGGGGCTACCCATTGGACCTAATGAGGGGGGCTAGGGCAGAAGTAATAGCTGGTAGGCAGACTAAATTTAAACCAATTCGAGGACAAAAAAAAACAGGTTTATGATGGTACAGTAAATGATCAAAAAGCTAAATTTAGTGAAGCTATTGTATTGGAATATAATGCCCTTAATGGAGTTACAAAGAGAATTTTTAAAGCTGAGTGGGAAAGATTTACAGCTATCTCTGATTTGGATAAACTGCACACTGACCCTTTAAAAGTGGTCTATAGAAACTCACAAAGTTTAAAGAACATTCTTGAAAATGATGGTAATAATATGACAAAGAACAGGAGGAGATTAGGTACCTACAAGTGTGGTCACTGTTCCCAATGTGGAAACATAGCAAATACAGACAAGATTTTTATTGAGGGTAGGAATAGATGGGTAAACAGTTAAGACTATTTTAATTGTGAAGCTATGGGGATAGTATACCATGCTTTGTGCGTAGAGTGTAGATACTTCTATGTTGGTAAGACTGAACGTAAACTAAAGAGAAGGATCTACGAACACCAAGTATGATATTGTGAATAAAATGGAAACTAATGCTTTATATAAACACACAAAGGTATGCTTGAAAGCAGATTTTATCTTTTTTGTTTTGGAGCAGGTAAAAAAGGAGATCAGAGGTGGGCCATGGGAGGAGAAAATTGAGTTCAGGGAACTCTGGTGGCAAGTCACTTTGGATGCATCCAATCCCCGGGCCTATATGATTATATATCTATCTTACCACTACTCAGACTGAGATCTGCAAAGTTATAACTTGTGCTTGCATTATAGTTTTTATTACAGCTACTAGATGGTGCAACATTACCTTGTTTGGGATACATACCAAGTAATAACGTTGTTTTAAGGTTTGCAATGAATGTTGTTGTCTTTCGGCTTTTCCCGGTTAGGGGTCACCACAGCTGAACTCCGGTCCGCTAATGATTGGCAGTAGATTTTCACGAATGCCGAGGTGCCAACTCGACGTTGAACCTTCAGCGAAGGCACACCCATTTATGCATGTCTTTCGAACGCCCACCCAACTGCAGGGAGGATATGCAGACTCCACGAATTTTAATTAAAAAGTATTTTAACTTTATATATTTATTTAAGAGATAGTTTGTTTTAAATACTTGTTTTTAACAATTTATTTAATGTATTTGAGTGCAATACACAGAATGTTATCACAATGGTTTACATTTTCATTAAGTAGCTCTATGGAAAATTAACTGAAGTGAAGGGGTTAATTATTACTTCATGTATTAACTTGATTTGATTGGCTTTCTCTTTATGAATATGAGTATAGATATAGGTTAAATAGAAGTAATATGGTCCTATGATGAAGTCTTTATGGGAGAGATGAAAACGTTGGTGTTTTATAATTGCGTTTATGTGTTTTGTATGCAGAGAGTCTAGTTTGTGGATTTGTGTAATAAATCTGTTTTTATAACAGCACCTCGTGTTTTTCCAATCCTGAGGTACTTTTTGTGTGGATTCTGGTAATCGTTGGTGCCTTTCTTCACTTTTTATTATGTATATACATATATATATGCACGCACGTGTGTGTGTGTGTGTGTGTGTGTGTGTGTGTGTGTGTGTGTGTGTGTGTGTGTGTGTGTGTGTTTTTGGTTAAATAGCAATGGTGAGTGTTTCACGCTAAAGAGAACTACCGTTTATGTACCACAGAGTAATGCCACTCCTGATACCTTTCTTAATGTATGTGACATGGACATTTATAAAAGATTGAATGAACCTAGGCATCATTTCCACAATTTAAGCAATGAAGAGAGATTGGCTTTAAAAGAGTTAATGTATAATGGCAACATTATTATACGTCCAGCAGATAAAGGTGGTGCTCTTGTTAGCCAAGATAAATTGAGCTTTCATAATAAAATGCTGAACACGTGTGAAAAAAATTATCAACAAATTGATTATGCAACTGTAAATAGAATGACTAGAGATATGAATGATTTTTTATGTGACTTGATGTGTGGGAAAATTCTTTGTATGACTTTTTTTAAAGTTATGCACCCAGTGATACCTACTATAAAAGGACTCCCTAAAATTCACAAGTGTTATGACAATCTTCCTTTACATCCTATGGTTGCTGGTACAGCATGGGCAACAGAACCTTTGTCTGTATACACTGAGCATGAATTGAAAAATGCTCTATTACTGGCTCCCACGGTTTTGAAACATATCAAGGATTTTTTTGATTCTTTGTTCACATCCATGCAGATGATTATTGATTTTGGAGATCATCTCACTTTACATTGGATATTAATAGCCTTTTGACAGTAATTCCAAACAACTATGGAATTATGGCTATAAGGAATTTTCTGTATAGGAAATAAGGATATACCAATAAGAACATTGACATATTATGCAGTTATTAGCTATAGGTTTGGAGAACAACATTTTCTTATATGAGGAGAACATCTATTGGCGAGAATGAGGAGTAACCATAGGCAATCCCTGCACCAATATTTATGCAAATATCATGTTAGCGTATTGAGAAGCTAGTCATGTGATGAATAACAATGTTTTTGACACCAATATTATTTATTACAGACGATTTTTGGATGATGTATTTATTATGTGGCAAGGGTCTGTGGCAGTGCTTGATGAATTTATTACATTATTAGAAACCACTATTGAATTCTTAGTTTTACAATGAAGCAATCAGCAACTAATATTGAGTTCACTGATGTTCAACTGGAGCTAGATATTGTCAATGGGATAAATACTAGTGTGCATCATAAGAGCTGTAAGAGGAACAATCTGTTATCCAGTGACAGCATGCATCCACATCACATCTATAATAATATTATCAACAGAGGAACTCCAGGTTATGTACCAGGGAGGAAGATTTTGAAAGGGCTAGTGAAGCACTGAGACAACAATTTCTCAACAGAGGCTATAACAAGAAGCATGTATACCAGCATTTAAATGAGGCCAGGAAGCTAAGGACTACACATGGGAGACCATTTTGTTCATCAGAAATGCAAGTTAATGCCCTAGCAAACAATGGTCAACATAATTCCAACCATCCAAAGGTTAGATTGATTTTAACATATTCTAGTGATACCAGTTATATTTGTGACATCATAGGGAACAAACAGAAGATTCTACTCAGCGATGACAATGCTAGGAGAATAGTTGCCAGTACACCAGCTTTCTCTTTTAAAACTAATAAGAATTTAAAATGTCTACTATGTGGAGGATCTTTGTATAATGGTAAAGTATGATCAGACAGGATTGGGACCTATCCATTTTGGAGATGTATTATGTGTAAATATATCACCAAAACTGAAGGTTTTGTACATCCTACAAATGCTAAGACATATGTGCTTAGACTATATGCTGATTGTAGGACTAGGAATATAATATATTTAGCCTGTTGCTAACAGTACTCTAGCTTTTACGTTGGAAAAACCAATTGGCAGCTTAAAGAGTGGATATCTAAGCATGTAAGTGACATCAAACTAAAAGATGAAAAGAATCCACTACTGCAACATATTTTATTAAACAAAGATCATACTTTTTCCATTCTAGTTCTACAACTTATATCAGCGAGTCCAAGAGGGGGTGATATTAGGGCAGGAATGGAATTTGCTTACATGACTTGGATTGGTAATGTACGGGCAGACACACCCCAGGACTGAATACGTGTCTTCCACTTAAGCCCACTCTGAGAAGGTTTAGGCCCATTCGCTAATTTTGATTGGCTAGAATCTGCCTTTAAACAATGTGAATGGCTTCTGTAATTAGATCTGATGAAAGATAATGTTTTTATCTGAAAGCACTTATCTGTTTGAAGTTTTAATTCCTTGGAATGTTTTATATATATTTTTTGTTTTATTAAAGAGTCTCCTCGATTCTGGTTTATGCCTGGAACCTTGGTGGTCATGGTACTTTGTTTCTTTTATTTTATATGTTTATATATATATATATATATATATATATATATATATATATATATATATTTACACGTGTATTTGAATATACATATATATGTATATATATATATATATATATATATATATATTTTATATTTTATTATTTTTATTTATTTTTATTTTACATTTGTTGACCGGGCTAGTCCAGCTGGATACATATCCCTTTTCAGTAGAGGCCCGGGGAGAAAAGCTCCCAAACATTAAAATAGTTAAACACTACAATTAGATAGAAGTATACATTTTGATAAGTTACATATATTATATATATATATATATATATATATATATATATATATAGTTAGTAGCCTGATTAGATTTATCTGCTATTCTAAGCATCTTAGTTTTGGTTTTAGCACTTGTGCTTCAGGCCAGTTATTTTGTATTTAAGTTTTTTGTGGTCTACACGCTTGTGGACAAACGCTTATCACAACCCACTCTCCATAAGTCCGCCAAGTTTTCAGAACACTATGTCTGGACAATTCCCACCAGTGTCTCCTACCAGCCTGGTTGATATGGGCATACTGAGACAGTGTAGCAACTGCTGCATTATTCACTGACAGCCCTCTTCTCCTAAGACATAATTCCTGGAATCCATGCTGTCTCATGCCACAGTCAGTACTCCTAACAAAGAGGAGATTGCCAGCACAAACACCACACCACCCACATCACCTTGCCAAGCACGATACACACCCACTTATGCAGGGTCCTCAATAAATACCTACCTAAACAACAGAAATCCCCAAACCACACTCACAAACATTTCACACACAACACCAAACACATCAGACACAGTAGACAACACGCCAGTGTCTCACTAACACAGCCCATTAGACATAACCATAAACCAATGCAGCCCATAAGGCATAACAGTAAACCAAATATACTAGTCTTTGGCAACTCAGTAGTGAGGCACACCGATGTCCCCCTTACCATGCTCGACAAGGAGAAGGTCATGGTCAGTTGTCTGTCAGGTGCCAGAATCCACCACATCACTCACGCACATAAGTTTTTCCACAACAGGTGCAAGTATGACTCTGTTATTGTCCATGTTGGTGTGATTGACTTGAGATGTACTTCCCTGGACTACATGAAGAGAGACATGATTGAGCTCTCAGAGTATATGTCCCAGGCAGATATGACCCTAGCCATAAGCAGCATTCTACCTTCACCAAGAATGATACCACAATACCAACAAAAAATAATTAACTTAAATAATTGGCTTAGCTTCTGGTGTCTTTCCAAGGGGATCCAGTATCTGTCTGGGATGACATGTTTGACAGGCCTCTATGCTTTGCCAGAGATGGCCTCCACCTGTCACTCCTGGAGTTCCTGATCCTGGCCAAGGCTCTTGCCTCTCCCATTGTGCCTTTTTTTAGGCTATGTCCCAAAGAGAAATCTTCCAAAATAAAAGATCTGTCAAAAAGAAAATTGAAGGTCATGCTGCTTAATGCTAGGATCCTTAACCTAAAATGCACTCACTGGAGGCTCTCCTCATACTGGAAGATGCCAATGTCTGTGTGCTCACGGAAACTTGGTTCAGGGCTGCGGAGAACACCCCTGCCTTACCAGGCTGTACCTTATTCCACAAGTTCTGACCCCAAAACGAGGTCAGAAAGACTAATGGTGATGGTGTCTATATCTTCATTAAGGACAGGTATACCTCCAGATTGGTTTGCTAGCATGATGCACTGGAATTACTCCAGGTGCAACTGACAGTTGGCAAGACACCCATCCAAGTTATAGTCAGCTATAAACCCCCCTCCATGACTCAGGACACCCACTCCTCCTACCTGGACCTACTTGACTCCATCAAGGTACCGCCCCTCCCAACACCCTGATCCTTGGTGACTTCAACTACTCCACCATAGACTGGGTGAACTATTCCTGCACTAATGCACTAACCCAATGTTTCCTTGACTTCGTCAATTCTTATGCATTAGACCAGCTTGTCTCATCCCACACAAGGGGAGATAATATTTTGGACTTGGTTCTTACCAACATGGGTGACCGCTGCACCACTCCCATAGTATGTTCTTCCCTGGTGAGATCAGATCATCATTCTGTCTCATTTGAAGTTTCTATCCCACCCAAACCCCTCCCCACTGAAACCAGGCTAAAAAACTTCTCAAAAGCTGACTACAACCTCCAAAGGGAGGGTATCAGAAACTTCACACCACCGCACCCCTCAGAGGACGCAGACAACTATGCTGAACAGTACGCCAATGCAGTACACAAGCACCTGTACAACTGCATGGGCTCAGCCATACCCAACAGAACTAAAACCTGTTCCTCAAGAAACGCAAACCTGTCTAGTGGGCATCCTCTATCAACAGGCTTTGCAACAAAAGGAAGAAACTATTAAATGAAAAATAGCCAAAAATCAACTAAACAGAAAAATGGCAGAAAACAGTGGCTCCAAAAGACAAAAAGCAGGATACTCCACAAAATAGCGTATAAAACCTTTAATTACCGCTTTCATCGACTGACTTCCTCAGAATGCTTAATACAAGAAAAACACTCCCTTAAATACACACTCCAATTAGTTAATAATTAATCAATTATTGCTTAAAACAATGTTTAAATTTTCCAAAAATCATTTTAAAAAAGAAGACAGGAATAAATCATAATGTTTGTCAATATACAACTTCCTATACTTTAAAAAACATTTTACATTTATTATTTCATTTAAGCCGGGCGGTTGATCTGCTTTCAGCTTAATCTGCCACAAGGTCTCTCTTTGTTCAAGATAATTCTTGAAATCACCAGCCCTCAAGTCCTGTTCGCAAGCCTCCACCACAGAAAAGACAAATTTCTTAAAGTTTACACAGGTGATAGAATGTTTAAATAATACACTCTTAGAATCTTTTGTCTTTATGTTATATAAATGCTCTTTAATACGTGTAGCCAGACTCCTGGTGGTCATGCCCACATAAAATGCGGGACAGACCGTACACAGGGCAATGTATACAACACCGGAGGTGTTGCAAGAAAAATATCCTGGAACCTCCAGGACTCTATCTACTGTGGTGATAGAAATAAATGAACCTGTAGAAATATACCTACAAATTTTACAATTGTGACAGCAAAACATTCCTTTTTTAACAATATTGATTTTGCTGGTGGTGACCTTGTCATGTTCAAGCAGTTTTTTTATGCTGTAATTGTTTCGAAAAAAGTAGCTACAGCAGGACGGTAGTTGATATAAAAAAATTTACCAGAAAAATTAATTTAACATACGTGATGCATGGTTTAAAGTTCACTGAAAGCAATTTAATTAAACCTTCAAGCTACACTCCTAAATTACATAACACGATAAAAGTCTTTGAAGAAATGTGTATAGCTGACATTAACAAATTGTTTAATACTAGAAATTATTTTGTTGATAATCTTACAAAATCTGAAAGGACAGCATTAGAAAACCTTAAGGGCTTAGCAGGACATTACAACAACATGAAAGCAGATCAACCGCCCGGCTTAAATGAAATAATAAATGTAAAATGTTTTTTAAAGTATAGGAAGTTGTATATTGACAAACATTATGATTTATTCCTGTCTTCTTTTTTAAAATGATTTTTGGAAAATTTAAACATTGTTTTAAGCAATAATTGATTAATTATTAACTAATTGGAGTGTGTATTTAAGGGAGTGTTTTTCTTGTATTAAGCATTCTGAGGAAGTCAGTCGATGAAAGCGGTAATTAAAGGTTTTATACGCTATTTTGTGGAGTATCCTGCTTTTTGTCTTTTGGAGCCACTGTTTTCTGCCATTTTTCTGTTTAAAAGGAAGAAACTGTTGTCCAAGGGTAAAAGGGAACAAATTCCAAATTGGAAAAAACTCCCTCCTCAGCCTCAACAAGCAAATTAGATCACTAGCAAAAACCTCCAAAGCCAATTATGAATTGAAATTAGTGTCCAAAACAAAAGGAAACCACAAAGCCTTCTTGAGCTATGTCAGGAACCTCAATTTTCAAGCCCAGGTTTGTTCCAGATTAGTACTTAACATACCACATACACTGATTCTGTTGACTTAGCCGATCTGCTAGCTGATAGGTTCAGTGTACACTTCGCCCCCCCATCCCCCCTAAAGGCCCATTTGATATCCGAGATACTTGTTCCACACCTCACACCTCCATAGATCAAGTATTAAAGGCCCTATCCAAGGCAAAGAACACACCTTCCATGGGACCTGATAGTATCCCAGGCTGTATTCTGCACCATCTTTAGCAACTGCAACCACAACCTAATTACAGGCTTCATTCCAGCAGAGTTGAAAACTGCCAATTGTCATCCCCTTGCACAAAGGTGTTGCCACTACTGACTCTGGAAATTGTCACCCCATTAGCTTGATAAGTCTGATCTGTAAAGCCATGGAGCATATTATTATGGATCTCATAATCAAGGGCATAGGCAATTTCAAGCACTTGACCCCACCCAATAAAGATTCGTCAGGAGCAGATCTTGCATGTTGAATCTGGTTGACTTCTTTGAGACTGTCACCAAGGCCCTGGATGAGGGAAAGTCAGTACATACAGCCTACCTTGACTTGGCCAAGGCCTTTGACACAATCCCCCACTTGGGCATCATCGAAAAGATAACTCTACTTGGAGTAAATCCCTATCTCATCAGGTGGGTGGCCGACTGGCTCACTGATAGGACCCACAAGTACAAAATAGATGCCACCACTTCTGACAGCAGACCTGTCACTAGTGATGTTCTCTGGGGATCTGTCCTGGGACCCCTACTGTTTGGCATCTACCTCTCTGTGGTCCAGGCAAAGACAAGCGGCCTGTGGCTGACAATGTTTGCAGATGACTATAAGTTGGGTGCTGTCGTTGACTACCCAAATGATGTTAACATACTGCAAGAGGGTCTCACAGCAACAAATGACTGCTGCCAAAGTCATGGCCTTAAGTTAAACATAAAAAATGTATTATCATACCATTTGGAAAAAACACAGCCTCTACTGATTACCACATCAATGGCAAACCACTTAGCACACAACCTGTGGTGAGAGACCTGGGTTCTCAGGTTGACAACAATCTCACATTTGACCATCATGTAGCAGCAGTGGTCAGAAAAGCCTTTTATTTGGTTCCTCTCATAAATGAAGGGATTGCATCTAGAAAAAAGCAGGCTATTACATCTCTGTACTCCTCCCTCATTAGGCCTATAATTGAGTATAATGCCCCGTTTGGTATGTACCTCTCCAAACACTTGCACCAGCTGGAAAAACCACAGAAATACCTCACAAAGAGAATCTATGGTCTCCAACACCTGTCCTATGTGGACAGGCACAAATCACTATCACTCTGCTCGGTATCGTACAGATTGCTCAGAAGTGATATGTGTCTCGCCTACAAGGCAATATCAGACCCTGCCCTACTAGAGATGCTCCATATCTGTAAGTCTAGCTTCTCGTGCATTACCGCTCTAAAGGCCTAAATCTAATATGCAACATCAAGAAAACCTGCTGGACAGACAGGTTTGTCTCCCAGAGGCTGCCCTGTCTTTGGAATAGACTTTGGAATAGACCCCATACATGTCAAACAGAGTACCTCGCTGACCCTCTTCAAGTGCAACCACCACCTTTGTCCCTCATTGACAGGGGTGACAGGTGCTGACTGAGGTTTCAATTTTGGGGATAAACTCTTGGCTAGGCTTGTAAGGGCCCCAGGGCCATTAGCCTAGTAACATCTTATGATCCTATGAGCCTATATACATATATATTGGTGTCTTGAAATTTCTAAATTTCAGAGTTCCAAAACTTCAAATTTGTTATGGCCGAGACAATAACATCGAAGTTTTGAAACTTCGAACCATTTAAATGGATATTTATGTACAGCATGGAATGGTATAGTTATTATTTTCCTTGTTGTAGTACGATCTCAGAGTTGGTGTGGGGGTGCAGGGGGGCTTGTCCCCCTGCAAAAACATAAAAAAAAAAATTATTTTTTTTAATTTAAATTTTGGAGTTTCAAAACTTCGATCTTATGATCTCGACCATAAGAAATTTGATGTTTTGAAACTTCAAAATTTAGCGGTAGTCCTATATATATATATATATATATATATATATATATATATATATATATATATATATAGGGAGAGCTACAGAATCCTGAAAGACCAAAATCCTGAAAACTCAAAATTCTGAAAACACACAGGATATCAACACTTACTATATTCCAACACAAGTACATACAGAAACAAATAAAACACAAACCATATTACTCTTCTCCAAGTATAAGCAGGGGGCAAGCCCCCTGCACCCTCCACACCCCCTGCCACTTAAATATATTAACTCCGAGATTGCACTTAGTGTACTGAAGTGCAATCTTGGAGTTGTTATATTTAAGTAGGGCAGTGCTGGGGAGCAGCCCCCCACATGGGGGGTGCAGGGGGGCTTGGCCCCCTGCATATAGTTGAAAGGTAATATGTTTCTGTATGTACTTGTGCTGGAATATAGTAAGTGTTGGTATCTTGTGTGTTTTCAGGATTTTGAGCTTTCAGGATTTTGGTCTCAGGATTTTGGGCTTTCAGGATTCTGTAGCACTCCTATATATATATATATATATATATATATATATATATATATATATATAATATATGTGTGTGTGTGTGTCATAATTTTCAGCCTCTTTATCCTACATGGGGTCAGGGTATGGTGTCAACTGTCACCATCTCTTATTCTTTTTCTTTTAAAAAACACTCTCCTGCCTTCTTCAACACTCATGCCTGACTGCTGCAGGTCTTCTCTTGCACAATCCATCTACCTCTACCAGTGGCACCAGAAGCTGTTGAAGGCTGGAGGGCTTCATAGGGTGAGAGGGGCACTTAGTGATCTAAAAAGAGCAATTTTTTAAAACTATTTGCTACCACAATATAGGTTCACTTGGAGGACATTTTAAGCTCAGCAAATTTCCCTTTTGGTGCTTGAATTAACATTTCCTGATTGGTCTTATGTACCCCATGGCTAATAATTGTATATTAGCCTTAGTGAGAATAACTGTGATCATACGATAGATAATTTGAGGGGACCCATGTAAGGTGTAAGGGATGCAGCGTTAAGAACTGCCTCTATCCATTAGTGGCATGAGGGGCAATCCTGGAGTATGTTTTCTATTACCCATCCTTAGATCCATGTTGCATTTGAATATGGACAGAGATGAGCTTTGTTTTACTTGAATGGATAGTCTGTTCCAGAACAGTGGTAGCCTCTGTGATATATATCTATCTCTCCACAACATTCCATTTAGATACCTGGACTGAGTATTTCTGATGCCATTTGACTTGCTTATGTTCAGTAGGTCCATCAGTATTGGGTAAAAAGATGCCTTGTATGCCAGACACAGGTCACCTCTAAGCACTCTGTAGGATACTAAGTATAGTGATAAATCTTTGAGGTGGTCCACACAAGACCTATTATTTAAGACTTGTATCCTTTTAATAAGGTATCTCTGTGGGTCTTCCAGTTGTTGCAGATACATGCCAAAGTGGGCATTATACAACATGATTCACCTAATGAGGGTTTTGTGAAGGAGGACAATACCATTTGTAGATCTAGTCGCAATCAGTTTGTTTATAAGCTGTGCAATATAGAAAGACTTTATGACTCTGGGCACATGTCGGTCAAAAGTTAGGTCACTGTACACACAAATTCCCAAATGCCGAACAACAGAATCAGTTCTCAGGAGGTATCATCAATTTGGTAGTTCCCTGGAGTAGATGACTTCCCAAAGGATATGATAATGTATTTTTTGGAGTTTAGTTTCAATTCATGATTCTGGCACCAGTTATTATTTTGGACAACCTTTCCTGCATGATGGTTAAGTCATTTGGGGATTCAATAACAGCTCCTAACTTGCAGTCATCTCAAACTTAGCTGGCCAAAGCCCTTTGGTATTTACTTTTACTTTTGAGATATATATGCCAAACAGAAAAAGTCTCAGCACTGAACCCTGGGGGACTCCACTGGTGACTGGTCTCTTTGTCGAGGTAACTTGAGGTCCACAATCCACAGAACTGCACTGACATGTTCAACAATATGACTGTTATTAATTATTAAAATAATAATGAAACCATAAACAATCAGAAGTTGGAATTAAATAGCTAAGTGTCATTTGTAAAAAAAAATAATAAGTGCTTTCTTTCCTTTATTGTCAAACACAGAATGCAAGTGCTTATTATTTTTTACAACTGACACTTCATTGCTTTATTCCAATGTCTGATCATTTTATAGTAAATAGTGCAAAATTCCAGAGCTGGATCATGTTTAAATGGGGCTCTAGGCAGGGTAATAGATTGGACCCCACCCAGAGCATCCCCTCCTGCAGAAGCATCCCCTCCTGCACCAAACTCCTACCGCTCCAGCAGCAGCCCCCTCCCAGCCACTCCAGTGTTCCATTACTTGGCTATTTCTCCTCAATTACCATAAATACCATTCAAACCTGCCAGCATGCATACTGTTTTCTTATTTACTTCTACAATGGTTACAGATATTGAAATAAAATAGCACAAACACTGATAGCCATTGGCTAAACAAACAATACAATCTCACAATGAAAACAAACTTAGCATGAGCAGTAAACTTCTCTTCCCTTGAAACTCACATTCTCTGAAAGGGCATGAAAACCCACATTCATTTTGCATCTGACTAGTGGAGGACTAAGCTTACCTCTTTGGTGTTAGCAAACCATAGGCTCCTTACACATTTTAGGGCAATGCATACATGTATACAGTATTTGATTCACCTTCCTGATGGTATTAAATTATATTTCTTGTATAATACAACACATTTGTTAGTGTGTGTTTTAAATTTATTGTTTTCAACATTTTTTCAGTAAGCAATGAAACACAATTTGTGAAGCAATAATGACAAAACTGCCCATTTCAGAACATTTCCATCATAAATGTCTACTCAAACTTCTGTCATTACAATCTACCAATATCAGTAAATATACAAAATCTCTGCAGAAGTAAAAGTCATCTAAATAATTCCACATTAAAGGGATCTGTAACTAATAAAGAGGTGGCTGCTAGCAAACAACTTTATATTTCATTGTTTCATGTACAAATAAAGTGCTTGCTGCCCTTGAAGAATTGCCTATGCTACATTAAAAAACGATAAGCTATTAATATTGCAATAGGGAATGGATGGCAAACTGATAACAGGTTCATTGTTACTAGATAACTCCTCCAAAGGAGGACATTCACAGAACTGCAGCATCCACTCCCTTTAAAGTACAACACAGTACGGTATCAGCAATCCATCTGCATACTGTGGCAATAGAACCCACAGCCTTCTGCATTAAAAAATAAGTATACTATCTGCTGTGCTACTGGCAATGTAAACAGACTTGGTATAACCACACTAAACTTCTCTTCCCCTGAAGCTCTCAGCTCCTTGTAAAATCCACTTGACACTCAACTAAAACTCTCAACTTTGCAGCACAAGAAATCTGGAAAAAGCCAAAATTTATTGGGGGGGCAAAGACCTAAAACCAGGGACACATTTTAAACATTGCTTGTATAATCTTAGAAAGTTGCTAGAATAAAGCGTTTTTTGTTATCACGTGTTTCCTGAAAGATAGGAAGACTGAAACTTAAAGGACTATCATTATTTAGTGAATTCAGTTCTCACTGATTTGCCAGAAAACCACAAATTGTAAGAGGAACAGACCAAAAATATGAACCAAATATTCTGTGAAAATCTGGACAGTTGAAAGCTATAGACTCAACTCCTTGAGTCAGCAGTAGTGGTATGGGTAGAGAATTCAGGCTCTTGCTTCTTGTACTTAAGGAACAGGGTTTGAGCATGAGTAACACTAACCACCAAGTATACCTAACATTTTATTTATTTTACATTTGTTTACCGGGATAGTCTGATTGGATACATGTCCATTTTCAGCGGAGGCCTGGGGAGAAAAGCTCCACATAGTCATACTTACATAGATTACACAGAAGTTAGGAAACAATAAAAAAAGGTGGTTATATACAATGGCTTATGCAGACGTTAGGAAACATTTATAAAAAACAAATATATACAATGGCTTAGTAGTGTCCCCAAGTAGGGACTCACATTTTACACACACACACACACACACACACACACACACACACACACACACACACACACACACACACACACACACACACCACGATCAGCATAAACTCCCCCACTCACAGAAAACACAAAACATCATCAGCATAAAAGCAACAGCTTCCCCACTCACACAAAACATTAGCATAAAAGCAACAACCCCCCACACAGAAAACATCAGCATAACAGCAACAACCCCTCACACAGAAAATATAAAACATGACCAGCATAAAAGCAAGCCCCCAAGAAAACATAAAACATGATTAGAATAAAAACAATAACCCTCCCCCCATTACAAACACTCAGACAACAACTAATGTGATTGAAAACTCTCCTTACCTGGAAGCAGCAAAAAACACTTGGGCAACAATGATCAGGCAGCATATATAAGCAGAAAACTAATGTGACCAAGCAAACTCTCCTTAAAAGCTGTACTATAAATTATTTTAAAATTGCACAGGTGGCAGGAATGCACACATGCATAGATGTACGGGACCATTCTAAAGAAGAACAACACATAGGTCCTCCATAAAGAAGATGCTGCCAGCATGGTCTTGCAGCTGTAAAAGTGTGTGTGTGTGTGGGGGGGGGGTCCTCCCCCCTCGCTCTCTGGTTCCTGCTCCCTTGTTTTCTTCTTTTTCTCTGTTCCAAAATCTTTTTCACCAAATTTTCTTCTGCATGCTTCTGAACCACTATAATCTAATTTCTTTGACCTTTTCTGTAATTGGAGCTACTTTGGCTTCTGCAGCTCTGTCCTCATTTCTTCAGCTCTCCAACAGTGTGCACTCTACCACCCATCACAGGCACTGCACTTCCATCACCTCTAGCTTCCTCAACTGCTCTGCCTTTACTGCCCAGGTTTCTGTAAGACACAATAGTACTGGTCGCACTACTGTTTTGTAAATGTTACTTTCCAGCTTCTTTGACATTCTTCTGCAATGCACTACACCTGACACTCTGTGCCATTGGGCTGCAGCCCCTCTGATTCTAGCTTTGACCTCCTCATTCAGACTTCCCTTCTCCTCAACCATCCCTCTCAGATACTTGAAGCTGTTAATCTGTTGTACTATTTTCCCCTCTATCTCAATTCTCAGCTTCTTCTGAACTCCACCATTTTCTTCAATTATACCTGTCTTATCTGTACTCACATTCACCCTATGTGCCTTCAGTTTTGCATTCCATTCCCCTATCCTTTGCTGAAGTTCTTGCTCAAAATCTAACTGTAATGCCACATTGGCTGCATACAGCAGCTTTATTGATCACCCCCCCAACCTGTTTGCTAATGTAGCCCACTAGTATGAACAGCAGTTGACTCATAGCTGATCACTGGTGCACAGCTACTCCCACTGGGTACCCCTCTGTGAGACTGAACACTGTTCATACTCGAGTCATTGAATCCTTGTACACAGCTTGTAGCAATGCTACCAATGTTTTTGTGACTATGAACCACCACAGGATTGCTCAAATCAGCCTTCTTGGGACTTTGTCATATGCTTTCTCCAAGTCTAGAAATACTCAGTTGGACTCTTTCCATATCTCTGGCTTCTTCTCAACTATCTGTCTCACTGCAAACATCACTTCATTTGTGCTAATCTGAATTATAATTTCTCATCTGATCTGAATCAGTACTTCAAATCTCATATCTTACTTTCTACAACTCTGCATGTTCCTTTATCAATCAACTTCTCCAAAACTTTCATGCAGTGTGACAGGAGTTTGTTACCTCTGTACAGGCCATACATGTGACTGTCCCCTTTGTTCTTGAATACTGGCACCAGTATACTTATTCTCCAGTCATCTGGGGTATGTCTTTCTCTTCACACTGCTGTGAGTACCAATCTTTATGATATCTGTTGTGAACTCATCTCAGCCTGCTTCTTTCCCTGATTTCATTTTCCTTAATGCTGTTATTATTTCTTCTATGGTGGGTTTCCCTTCTTCTCTCATTGTAGGGTGTGTCTGGGGTGCTAGAGCTTCTATGGGGTTTTCTTTATTCAGAAGCTGCTGGAAGTACTCCTTATATCTGCCTTTTTTTGGGTTTTAACAAAAACATTTTTATTAAATTGTCACATATGATATAGGCAATCATACCTCTCTAGAAAACAAATCATATTGACATAATTTTATTTGCATACATTATACATCACAAACCATATTGACATAATTTTAGTTGCGGATATTATATACTTCACTTATAATCTATTAATTCATTGTCAGTCAAACATTACATAGCTCATTCACATCCTGCTTTCTTTTTAACCTCGGTCATCCTCTGTATGTATTGTTCCCACAATTCTCATTTTTTTATATAATTTGCTCCTACCCTTTTCTAAAGATCCCAATTCTAGTTTTATGTCTGATACTATATTTACTGGGTCTAGTAAAGTTGGTTTAGGCTTTGATTTTCATTTTCTTGTAATTGATTTTTTGGCAGCCACCATAATTAGATTCAGCAAGGCTTTACTTTGTCTAGGCAATTCTGATAATGTATTATAGATCAAAAAATCTATTCGGCGTATACAAATACCTATGTAAAGACTTTCAAGCAAAGATCCTAAATCTTCTAGATGTTGTTGCATACATATATCCCCCATTGTTTTATGTTGCTTACCTAGTTCCTCTGCCCACTCCTTTCTAGCTTCCCTTGGCTGATTCTTATAATATCATGCAATAGTTTATATGCTGTACTAATTATTCCTTTTTTAACAGCAGCATCTATTCTAGATTCTAATAAAAACTTTACCAGTGCTGGTCTTTCACTTAGGATCCCCCTATTTCTTTCTCTTTGCCTATAGTCTGATCCTTGATAGGGAAGGCAATCTCTAGCCTGCAGTCCAAATAAATTCTTGTCCTCTTCCCATTCTATTACATTTCCCTCTTTAATTATTTGCTTCCAGTACCTTGGTTCTTTTGCCAGTTTTATCCAATAAATTACAGCACCCTCTTGTTTATTGTCTATATCCCAAATTGCAGTCATCCCTATTGGCAGATTCTCTTTTCTCCATCCCCATGTTGGCTTATTTCTTAGAATACTTTTTGCTACTTTATAAATATAATATTCTGTATGGTTATTGTTATTCTCCTTAAATATCTATATCCAAAATTTCAGTCTGTCCTTGCTTCTTGAGCTTCCCCCCTGTTTTATCATCATCCCTTTCCACTTTAAATTATAGGTTTCTGCTTATGCTATGTATGGGAGCCTTAACTGTGTAGTTCTGAAATACTGCTTAAAGTCAGGTAATCCCAACCCGCCATTTTCAATTTGAAGAATCAGCTTATCCTAAATGACTCTTGCCATCTTCCCCTCCCATATAAAATCCTTCAGCTCTTAATTAATTGCTATCCACACCGTCTCCTATTGTTGATGAAAATATGCCTGACCCGTGTGTAGAACTAAAGGGACTAAAAACATTTTAACTGCTTGTATCGTGCTATCCATATCCATATCCATAACAGAGCTTCCAATTTCTCATTTTTTGTACTATCTTTTGTTTTGTCTCTTGCCATATACCCTTAGCTGCCACACCAGAATCCATTTTAATCCATACTCTTAATTACTTCAATTTATCATAGGTGCATAGTTCATAGGTGTGTACTAGGTTAATGGCCCTGGAGCCTTTACAAGCCTAGCCCATAGGATTACCCTGACATCGTGCCACCTGACATTAGTTCCTAGTGCCTCTGTAGAGTAAAGCCACTGGAGTGATCCCCAGGGTGAATTTTATATTTCCCATCCACTCATCAACATTTCTCTTGAAGAGGGCCAGTGAGGTGCTCTGTTTGACATGTATGGGAAGTCTATTCCATAGCATGGGCAGTCTCTGGGTTATGAACCTGTCCTTCCAGCATGTTCTATTGATTGTGGTAATGAGGTTGAGGTCTCTGGAGCAGGTGGTGTAGAGGGATTGGGATTTCTTTAGATGTAGGATTTCAAACAGAGCTGGGTCAGACATGGCTTTGTAAGTCAAGCAGAGATTGCCTCTAAGTAGACGATATGAGACAGAGAATAGTTGCAGTTTTTGGATCATCTTTGTGAGGTACTTTTGCAGCCTCTTCAGTTGTTGCAGGTGTCTAGTGAGGTACATGCCAAATGGGGCACTGTACTCAATGAGTGGCCTAATGAGGGAAGAGTAGAGGGAGATATTGACCTCTTTCTTCCTGGATGCAAAACCCTTAGTAATGAGATGTGTCACATAGAAGGACTTTCTGACCACAGTTGCAATGTGGTGGTCAAAAGAGAGGTTTTGCTATCAACCCATGTTCCCAGATTTCTTATAACGCCTTATGTGTTCAGAAGAGTACCATCGATGTGGTAATTCATGGGAACCAAGTTTTTCTCAAAGGGGATGATGACACATTTTTTGGCATTGATCTTAAGGCCATGGTTCTGATACCAGTCGTTGGTCTCAGTGAGGCCTTTCTGCAGGATGTCATCATCACTTGGGGAGTTAATAATAGCTTGCAATCATCTGCAAACTTTGTCAGCCAGAGTCCTTTTGTGCTGGCCTGGACTTCAGAGAAGTACATACCAAACAGGAGAGGGCTCAGGACTGTACCCTGTGGGACTTCACTCATGACTGGTCAGCAGTCTGACTTGGAGTCAGCTACTTTCACACTGTAGGTTCTATCTGTGAGCCAGTTTGCAACCCACCTACTGATATAGGGGTTGATGCCAAGCTTAGTAAGTTTTTCTATGATTCCTGAGTGGGGAATGGTATCAAAGGCCTTGGCCAGATCAAGGTAGGCTGTATGAACCACCTTGCCTTCATCCACAGCTCTGGAGACTGAATCAAAGAAGTCGACCAGGTTGAGCAGGCATGTTCTACCCTTCACAAAACCAAACTGTGTAGGATCCAGAGTTTGGAGATTCCCTATATCCTTGTTTATTAGGTCCATGATGATGTGTTCCATGGCTTTGCATATCAGACTCATCAGGCTAATGGGGAGCTAGTTACCAGGGTCTGTAGTCACTCTTCTTTGTGGAGAGGGATGACTGTAGCAGTGCACCATTCAGTAGGGACAATGCCTGAGATTAGGCTGTGATTCAACAGGGCACACAGGTGTGGTGCTAGTTCACTCTGTAGTTCATGTAGAACACAGCCAGGGATATTGTCAGGTCCCATAGCAGCTGTATTCTTGGCCTTGGACAGTGCTGTTTTAACCTGTGCAGCAGTAATACTGGGTACCTGACAATCTACTGGTATTGTGATTGGTCCTTTTGGAGGGAGAGAGGGGTAAAGTTGGCACTGAATCTGTCCGTCAGTATATTGGCAATAATGTTGGCTCAGTATAGGAGGTACCATTGTGCAGTAGGTCTGAGCAAATCTGGGTATTGCAGTGGAGATTCTTTACATAACTATAGAAGGCCTTGTGGTTGTCTTTACTATCTGCTGCAATTATGTTTTCATAGCTAGCTTTAAAGGATTTGATGAGGGATCTCAACTTTTTATTGCGGCTGATAAGGGAGTTTTTCCAGTCTTGGGACTTCACCTTATTCTGCATCAGTTTCTTCCTGCTGTTGTAGAGTTTGTTTATGGCAGGGGCCACCAGATTGGCTTTCTTTTTTTGGAAGAGAGCGCCTTGGTTTCCACTTCTCAAAATAAAAATACAATCTAGAATATATATGCAAGATTGTTGTTAAAAAAAGAAAAACTATTCTGTACAGTAAAACATCAAAAAGACATCATGAAGATAATGTCTCACTATCAAAGAATGGCGAAATGCTGGCATTTTGAGAAATTACATTTGGTTGAGGGTACTCGCTATTAATGTAGATGTTCAATCTGATTATAAGATTAATGGGATTGTCTTAAGACAAGATCTTAAAAGCAGTCAAGACATCCCTGAAGGCTGTGAGGTTGTCTAACATGATGTGACCAGCAGCCAAACATCATTTTCAGTTCTGCTCTAGCCTTCATACAGACAGGTATTCTGCCAGCAAATCATCCTGCAGTGTAACCCAAAGGTCCTAAATGCTCCGTAGTATACGCCGGGAACATGGGGTTAAAAGGGATCCCTACCAGATAATAGAGTTTTCAGAAACTTAAATTTCATATGGTCAAGACCAAAACCTTCAGGTTTTCGGAAGCTTGATCATATGAATGGAGATTGCGGTACAGTGTGGAATGAGAAATTTACCCTTTTCCTCACTGGAGTGCGATCTCAGAGTTGGTATATTTAATGTGTGGGGAAGGGGAGCTTGCCCCCCTGCAAAACGTACAAAAAGTTAGATTTTTTGGGATATTTGCATTTTCAGAAACTGGATCATACAGTCTCGACCATATGAATTTTGAGTTTCTGAAAACTTGATCATCTGATAGGGATCCATTAAAAGCACAGTCAGACTAGGTAACTCCCCGCAAGACACACACACACACACACACACACACACACACACACACACACACACACACACACACACACACACACACACACACACACACTCACACACACACACACTGTGGCAATTTCAGTCTAAGACAGTGATGGTGAACCTATGACACGCGTGTCAAAGGTGACATGCCACAACTTTTTGGGTGACACACCAGCATTCACCAACACCTGAGTTACCAGAGAAACTGAATAAACAAAAATACAGGAAATATGTGACCCTGCACTTATCTATTAAAACTCAGCAACAAAAAAGTTATTAATTGATGTTAAATCAAATGCAGTGTGTAACATTTTTTTTCAGTTCATTTCAAAATTACTATTAAAAGTAGGGTAATTTTTTGGTGCACTGTTTTAAGCCCAATTATTAGAGCACATATCATTTTCTCTATTGTAAGTCACTGATTTTTTTAACTTTTATAATACACAGCAGCACACATGATTGGGTTGTATTTTTTAAAATAAACGAGTATGTAAAGAACTGTTTCTCTTTTGTTTGCGGGGGTGGGGTGGGGTGGGGTGGGGGGTGAAATACCAGCAGACTCAAAATAAGCATTTTCAAAATTTTTCACACACCAAGTCCAGAAGGTTCACTATCACTGATCTAAGACCTACTTTTTCAGTTGTATGTCATAAGCCACAGCCAGTACCCGAGGGAAGGAGGATGAGGTCCCTTTTTTCCCAGTAAAGATAATCTTGTTTAAACATCTAAAAGTAGTGCAGCTTTTAGAAGGCTACTCATTATGCTGCATAACATACAGTTGTGTAAAATCTTACTGTGACAGTAGATGTCCTTCATTTCACTGTTGCAATATTCATATGAGATCTCCTGCCAAGGATAGGCCTACATTAAGCCAGTACACCAAAGTCTTCAATTCTTATCAGTATCGTACATCACATGTAAGCTCCCTGCATCAGTGTGTGGCACAAAGGTGATGTATGGATGCTCCAAATACAGAAATGAAGTGCCCCAGGAGAACTATAAAGGATTTAGGAGCCCCTTCTGCCCATTAGTGGTACAGGGAGCAGTTCTGGGATAAAATTTCTATTATCCATCCATAGACTGAAGTTGCTCTTGAATACAGACAGGTATAAGCTTTGTTTTGCATGGATGGGAAAGCTGTCCTACAGTAGTTGTGTCCTCTGTGAGATATACCTGTCCCTCCAAACTGTTCTGTTGATGTTGCAGAAGAGGTTTAGATCCCTGGACAAAGTATCTCTAATGCCATATGACTAGGACAGTATAAATGCATTGTGGCACCTGATCCTGGACAAAGGTGGATGGCATTCAACATACTTTGGAACACAGCAATAGTAAAGGTGCTCTACTTGTTTTGGGGCATTTTTTTCATAACCATGCTTGTCAACCAATCAAGGCGCCACTGCAGATAAATTACAGTAAGGCTATTATCTAGACAGCTTTTGGAAGGTTTTCTTTAATCTCTTATCTTCTGTCCTGTGTGAACCTACCAATAATTGGCAGAACAAGGGTAGTATTTTACTTCTGTGAATTATGTAAACATTAAGAAGACCCCCACCCCCAGATAAGCAGAGGCACTTGGTCAGCTGTCACTCTCTTCAGGGGACTGTACGAATCCCTGAAAAACACAGTAGCCAAAGTCTCATTATTCTACTCCCTTCCCAGCTGGTTTCTGCAGCAGCTGGACTGCTAGTCAAGCTTAAGGCACTGGGCTGTAGTCAATGCTGTCTCACTCTATGCAGCAAGACTATTGTAAGGGCATGTATCTTGTGGTATTTTGAAAAGATACTAACAAAAGTCCAAGTAAAATCTTCAAAATAGTCTGGGCAGAGGATGTTCCAACAGAATACAGGAGTGACAAAAGCTTATCTGGCTGAGTATGCCCTTAGCCATTTATAAAGCATTTTGTTAGTTACTGATCACCCTTACTTGGCTGGCATAAAAATGCTGTCTGAAGTCTCTGGTCTTGTTAGTGCAATACCTCAGCTGAATACTCACATCCCTGGTATGCAAGATACTCACTCCTACTTTATCAAGATTTGGACAGATGACTGCCAACTGTATGTCTTAACTAAGGACAGAGTTCAAAAGCCACCATGCACACGAAGATGTCAAGGATACCCTGTCCTTAAGGAAGGCAGAGTATGGTTCCTTGCGTATCAGAAGTTTCAACTCAATGATCATTCTAGCTGAGTAAGCTAAGACAAGGATATGCCAGACTGGCTATTTCAGTTCAGCTGTGCTGGCAGATTCAAATGAAAGCAGGTGAATTCAGTTTTGCTTTTACAGAAGTTCAGGTTGCAGGCAGGAGTACAGGATATCTAGGTACCCAGAGATGAAGGGTGCCCTCAAGGAATTAATGCTAAGAATAATGGAGGTAACTAAGGTGTAACAGATCCCACAACACTTACAAAAATGAATGGGGGGAAGGCTTTACTTATTTGCAACTTTTGTAAATTTATATACACATTAAATCGTCATTTCCAAATTAACAAATTCATTTATAAAAAGGAAAAACACTAACAAATATCTACTTAATGTACACAGTTCCCCCTTTTCCCCATTTCATCCTCCCCATCAGCATCCCACACCTTGCTGAATTCTTCGCATCTCATGTTCAATAAAACTATAAAACAATTCCAAGTGTTCTATCCAAATGATCTCTATTCTCTAAAAACACCATGGCATACACCATATAAATTCATACCCATGTTCATTTTCTAAAACGATTCATACTGGAATTTACTTCCATTTTTTCCCAAGCTTAACACTTACACATTCTAACGATGCACGCATCACTGATTACACTGCCTTACAAACTATACACTAGCTTATTTGCATTTAACCAGTCCATTTACAAGTAATCTCGCCAACATCATCCTCCATATGAAATCACCAATTTCAATTTCCATTTCAAATCTTGTCTTCCTTGAATTTCTTTTAATTATCTCACTCTTCTGCTTCCACACCTTAACATAAAAACATTTTCCATTATTTATTCATACCACAGTAGTCTTGTACACTGCAATCTCTTTAACATAGTCCCATTTTATTCATTCCAGTATACTCTACATCTTCATCACACTCATGTTTTTGCCTTTATTTACGGACATCTGAAAGTCTTTAAAATTACCCTTAAAACACGTTTCCTGAAACATCTCATTCTTTTCCTCTCACCTTCTCTAGCACCCAGTATAGGTTCATAGGTTCATAGGTAGGTATTAGGCTACTGGCCCTAGGGCCTATACAAGCCTAGCCAAAAAGGTACCCTGGCTTTTGCCACCCAAGAAAATTATTTTCCTGTGCCACTGTCGAGCAGAGCCACAGAAGTCATCCCTGGGGTGAATTTATTATCACCCATCCAATCATCAAGATTTTTCTTGAAGAGTGCTAATGAGGAGCTCTGTTTGACATAGATAGGTAGTCTGTTCCAGAGTATGGGAAGTCTCTGGGACAGAAATCTATCCTTCCAGCATGTTCTGTTTATTGTGGTGACAAGGTTTAGGTCCCTAGAGTGTGTAACTCGGAGGGATTGGGATTTCTTTAAGTGGAGCATGTCCAACAGCTCTGGCTTTGACATAGCTTTCTATGTTAGGCAGAGATCGCCTCAGAGTAGGTGATATGCGATAGAGTAAAGCTGGAATTTTTTGAGACGGTCTGCATAGGGCATCTGTTTGAGGCCAGTAATCCTCTTTGTGAGGTATTTCTGTGGCCTTTCCAGTTGTTGTAGATGTCTTGTGAGGTACATACCAAAAGGGGTGTTGTACTCTATAATGGGTCTAATGAGTGATGAGTAGAGGGGAACAATGACCTCTTTTTTTCTGGATGAGAAACCTTTTGTGATGAGGTGTGCCACATAGAAGGATTTCCTGACCACTGTGGCGATGTGATTATCAAAGGAGAGACTACTGTCCACCTGTGTCCCAAGGTTTCTTATCACACTTTCAGTGTTAAGTAGACTACCGCCTATGTGGTAGTTCATGGGTACAGAGTTTTTATCAAAGGTGATGACAATGCACTTTTTGGCATTGAGCTTGAGGCCATGGCTTTGACACCAGGCATCTGTCTAAGTGAGACCCTTTTGTAGAATGTCTACACTGTTAGGAGTTTCGATTATGGCTCCTACTTTGCAGTCATCTGTGAACTTAGTTAGCCAAAGACCTTCTGTGTTAGTCTGTACTTCAGAGAAGTAGATACCAAACAGGAGAGGACCCAGGACTGAACCCTGTGGTACTCCACTTGTCACTGGTCTGAAGTCTGATTTGGAGTCTGCTACTTTCACAGTGTGGGTTCTGTCAGTAAGCCAATTGGCAACCCATCTTGTGACATAGGGATTTATACCTAGTTTGGTGAATTTATCTATAATTCCAGAGTGGGGGATGGTGTTGAATGCCTTGGCAAGATCTAGATAGGCTGTGTGAACCACCTTGCCCTCATCTATGGCTTTGGTGACTGCTTCAAAGAAATCTATCAGGTTTAGGAGACATGATCTGACTTTTACAAACCCGAATTGTCTGGGGTTCAGAGTTTGGAGATCTCCAGTGTCTTTGTTTATGAGTTCCATGATGATATGGTCCATGGCCTTGCAGACCAGGCTCATCAGGCTAATAGGGTTGTAGTTCCCGGGGTCTGTCATGGCTCCCCCTTTGTGGAGTGGGATAACCGTCGCAGTGCACCATTCAATTGGCACAAAGCCTGAGGTGAGGCTATGACTGAATATGGTACTTAGGTGAGGTGCCAGTTCATTCTGTAGTTTGTGTAGAAGGCATCCTAGGATGTTGTCAGGTCCCATGGATGCTGTGTTCTTGGCTTTGGAGAGTGAGGTTTTTACCTGTGCAGCCGTGATTACAGGAACTTTGCATTCTTCCAGTATAGGGATGGGCCCTTTAGGGGGTGAGAGGGGGTAAAGTTAGCAGTGAACATATCTGCCAGGATGTTGGCAATATCAGTTGGTTCTGTATATTTAGTGCCATTGTGCTGTAATTCAGAGCAGATCTGAGTGTTGCCATTGAGATTCTTGACATAGCTATAGAATGCTTTGTGGTTACCTTTAGAATCAGTGGCAATTTTGTTTTCATAACTAACTTTGGAGGATTTTATGAGGGATCTCAGCTTCTTACTGAGGCTGATCAGGGAGTTTCTCCAGTCATGGGATTTTACTCTTTTTGCAACAGTTTCTTTCTTCTGTTGTAAAGTTTGTTTATGACAGGAGACCACCAGATTGGCTTACTTTTTTTGGAGGATAGCATTTTGGTTCTGTTAGGGATAGCACAATCCATGCACTCGTGTAAGTGATTATAAAGTGTGTTTGTGCAGGATTCAGCAGTCGTACCTCTATTGTCATAGGTTCATAGGTTCATACTAGGCTATCTGCCCTAGGGCATTTATAAGCCTGGACAGAATGTGTTTGGCTTTTGCCACCCATTTTAAATTTATTTTGCTATGCCCTTTTTTGAGGTTAGTATACTGTGCCTCTGTCTAACAGTGACACAGAAGTGATACCCGGGGTAAACCTACGATCTCCGATCCACTCATCAAGATTCCTCTTGAAGAGAGTCAATGAGGGACTCTGCCTAACCTGGACTGGGATTTTATTCCAGAGTGAAGGGAGCCTCTGAGTTATGAATCTGTCCCTCCAGCATGTCCTATTTATTTCAGTGCTGAGGTTCAAGTCTCTCGAGCGAGTAGCTCGATGGGATTTGGATTTTCTGAGGTGCAGCATGTCCATTAATTCCGGGTTGGACATGGCTTTATATGTCAGGCACAGATCGCCTCTGAACAGGCGGTATGCCACTGAGTAGAGCTGGAGTTTCTTTAACCGGGCAGCATATGGCATCTGTTTGAGCCTTTTGATCCTCTTGGTGAGGTATGTTTGGGGTCTTTCCAGTTGCTGCAGGTGTCTGGTAAGGTACATCCCAAAAGGGGCATTGTACTCAATTATGGGCCTGATGAGGGATGAGTAAAGAGGCACGATGACCTCCCCTGATCTAGTTGTGAATCCCTTCATGATTAGGTGGGCTGTATAAAATGTTTTTCTAACCACTTTGGCCACGTGGTTGTCAAATGAGAGATTGCTATCAACTTGGGTCCCCAGGTGCCTAATTACTTCTTCTGTACTTAATGGATTACCACCTATGTGGTAATTTGTGGGCACTTTGTTTGCCAAAGGGGATGACTATACACTTTTTGGCATTTAGCTTGAGGCCATGGCTCTGGCACCAGTTGTCTGTTTCTATGAGGCCCTTTTGGAGGATGCTTGTGTCAGCTGGAGAATCGATAATGGCGCCCAGTTTGCAGTCATCTGCGAACTTGGTCAGCCACAGTCCTTCCGTGTTGGCCTGTACCTCTGAGAAATATATACCGAACAAGAGAGGTCCCAGGACTGAGCCTTGTGGGACACCACTTGTAACTGGTTTGGAGTCTGACATGGCTCCAGCAATTTTAACCATGTGGGTTCTGTCCTTGAGCCAGTTTGCAATCCATCTAGTGACATAGGGGTTTATATTTAAGCTGGTGAGCTTATCTATAATGCCCGAGTGGGGTATTGTATCGAAGGCTTTTGCGAGGTCCAGGTAGGCTGTGTGGACTACCTTCCCCTCGTCAATGGCCTTGGTGACTGTTTCAAAGAAATCAACCAGGTTTAAGAGGCAGGATCTGCCCTTAACAAAACCAAACTGGGTAGGATCCAGTGTCTGTAGGTCCCCAATATCTTTATTTATGAGGTCCATGATGATCCTTTCCATAGCTTTGCAGACCAAGCTAGTCAGGCTTATGGGGCGATAGTTTCCAGGATCCGTTGAGGCACCACCTTTATGGAGAGGGACCACTGTTGCTGTACGCCACTCTTTGGGCACATATCCTGTAGTAAGGCTGAGACTGAACAGTAGTTTTATGTTTGGGTTTAGCTCTTCTTGGAGTTCATGTAGGACGCAGCCTGGGACACCATCTGGTCCCATTGATGCTGTGTTTTTTGCTTTGGAGAGGGCGGCTCTTACCTGAGCATCTGAGAGGTCAGGGGGGCAGCACTCTGTTGGGATAGATATTTGCCCTTTTGGTGGGGAGGGGGGGGAGAAGTTTACGCTGAACCTTTCAGCTAGGATGTTGGCAATGTCTGTGGGTTCGGTGTATTTTTTGTCATTTTGGACTAATTCTGAGCATATCTGGGAATTACCACCCAGGTTCCTAACATAACTAAAGAAAGCCTTGTGATCATCCTTAGTGTCCTGTGCAATTTTTCTCTCGAAGCTGGCCTTAGACAATTTTATGAGTGCCTGTAGTTTTTTGCTAATACTGATCAGTGATGCCTTCCCTTTTTGGGATTTTGCTCTATCATTTAGTAGCTTCCTCCTTCTATTGTATAGTTTGTTTATGGCTGGGGTCCACCAGACAGGACGTCTGCCTTTGGAGGACTGGGTCTTGGTTTTATTTGGGATCGCATGATCCATGCATTCCTGAAGGTGTTCATAGAATGCGTTTATAAAGGATTCTGTGGTCTGGGCCGTATTTTCCACAGGCCCGGGGGCTTTGAAGGATTCCACCTCGGTTTTGAGGAGTGTGAAATTTGTTTTAGAGAAGGTTTTCACTGTGGTTTTCTGGGCAGGGGGTGGGGTCGGGATGTGAATATCCAGTGAGATTAGTTTATGGTCTGATCTTACCAGTGAGGGATACACTTCTGGTCTGGAGCATAGAGTCCCCATGTTGGTGATGATCAGGTGATGATCAAGTCCATCTGTATGGGTGTTGTGAAGTTTGCCACTTCTGTCTTCAGAAGCGTGAAGTTGGCTTTGGAGAAATTTTTTACAGTTGTTTTCCTAATGGGGGTGGGAGCGGGATGTGGATGTCTAGGGTAATTATTTATTTTATTTTCAGTTTTATTACCGGGGAAGTCCACTGGGCCTAAAAGTGCCCGTTTTCAGTGGAGACCCAGGGAGAAAAGCTCCGTAAGCAATACAAATACATTAAAGGTTACAAAATGTTAAAGAAAAATACAAGAATAAAATTCATACAATCAGTAATGCAAATGCATAAGATGTAAATCAAACAATGCAGCTAATAGGTAATAGAGAACACCTTTTACAGGAGTTCCTAATTCAAAACAACATGATACTAATGTCTGTAGCAATAGGAATTTTTTTTTCTACATTGGTGGTACAGATATATACAGTATTTGCAATATGTAGTATTGAGGAAGAAATTCCATAGTCAGAGAAAGACTGCTAAGTCTATTTTAGGAGAATAGTAGAGAAATGCAAGCAATGTAGAACAGTCGGTGGGGTATTCACTAGAATTTATGTAGGGTGGAAGCAGGAGCAGTTCCATTTGGATGATAGATATAGGAATAGTTGGGTCTTGAAGGATTGTGAGTTGGGTGTAGTCCTGAGAGAAGGAGGAAGAGAGTTCCATTTCTTACCTAGTGAGAAGGAGAGAAGTAGTTGGCCAGCGGGACGGTTTGGTTTGTGAATGGAGACTAACTTTTGGTGTTTGGATCTCAGAGATCTATTTGGGATGTATGGATGAAGGATATTTGTTAAGGCTGGGCATTTGTCAGGGTAGAATATTAATTTATGAGCTGTAGTTAGTTGGAGGTAGTCCAGGTGGTTAGAGAGTTCTAGCCAGTTCAGAGATTGTAGGGAAAGGCAGTGGTGAGTTGAGGGTTTAGAATTAGTGGCACATTTAGAGATCTTATTATAGCAAGTTTCAAGTATAGAGATGTTAGAAGAGGACAGATTAGTTAAGAGAGGGGCACCATAAAGTAGTGTAGGTAGAAGGTAGGTATTTGCCAGGGTATGTCTAAAGGAGTTGGTGAGAAAGTGGTTATTCCTATAGAGCATGCCTAACTTTTGGTGGGTTTTCTTTATGTTTTGGTGAATGTGGATGTCAAATTTAAGATTTTCGTCTATAGTAATGCCAAGAAGTTTTGCGGAGGGGACAACTTCTATAGCAGTGTTGGTTTGACGTAGGACTATGAAAGCATTTTTGTCAAAGGAGAAAGCTCTAGTGGGGGGGAAGAGTAGAATTTTAGATTTGTTAGAGTTGAGGGAGAGATGATTTTGTTGCATCCCGTTCTCTGTAGTGGAGAATGCTATTTGGGTTTTGGTTAGTAGTTCAGGTAGGTTAGAGGTGGCACAGACTAGGGAAGAGTCATCAGCATATTGGATGACTGTTGTATCGGAGATGGCAGAGTGGAGGTTATTAATAAAGATGTTGAAAAGTAAGGGTCCAAGGATAGAACCCTGGGGAACGCCAGTTGGTGTTGGCAAGAAGGAGGAGATAGAGTTCTTCCATCTGACAGCTTGAGATCTGTCAGATAGGTAACTGGAGAACCAGGCTAGAGTAGTGGGGGAGAGATTAAGGTTGGTGAGATGTGAGAGAAGGTGTTTATGGGAGATGGTGTCAAAAGCTTTAGATAAATCTAGCAGTAGTGTGGATACTAGTAATCCAGAATTTCGAGCTCGATTGACAGTTTCTAGGAAGGATATTAAGGCAGTTATGGTGCTATGGCCAGGGCGAAAGCCATGTTGGGTGGGTGTTAGGAGGTGATTCTGGATTAAGAATGGCATAAGTTGGTGGTGAACACATTTTTCTAATATTTTGGATATTGGGGAGAGAAGGGCGACTGGATGGAAATTGGATATGTTTGTGTTTTTGCCACCTTTGTGAAGAGGTAGGATGTAGGCTGAGCGCCAGAATTTGGGTACATAAGACTCTTTTAAGGATCTGTTAATGAGGATACTGATAGGGAGAGCTATGCCTTCTGGTGCACATTTGAGGAAGGAGGAGGGTATATTGTCGGGGGCATTGGAGCAAGGCTTTAGTTTAGATAACAGCCTTTTTATAAAGATTGTTGAAACTGGTTTGATCTGGAAGTTAAGGGGGCAGTTGTTAGTGTTATTGGGAAAAAGGGAGGGAGAGTTGGGAGGATTGTTTTTAGGGAAAGGTTTAGTGAGCTTAGCTATAGATTCAGTAAAGAAAGTGTTAAAGTGAGAGCTCAGTTCCATGTCTGTTAAACTAGGGTCGGGGCAAGGGTTATTTCTGGACCCTGGATGCAGAAGGGAATTGACTGAATTCCAGAATTGTTTTGGGTTTTTCCTGTTGTTGGTTTGTAGTTTATTATAGAAGTTTTTTTTGTCTATGGAGATTAATTTCTTTACTTGGTTGCGGAGTTGGGTATACTGAAGTAATGTGGAAGATGTTTTATTTTTTTGGTAAAGCTTCCAGGATTTGTCCCTGTGGTGCATGCTCTGTTTTGTCTCTTTGAAGAGCCAAGGAGCAGGATTGGCTTTGACACGTTTGTTTCTTAGAGGGGCTAGGGAGTTGAAAGTATTTAGGAAGACAGAGTTAAAGTGTTCTACGGCGTCGTCAAGGGGGAGAGAGTTTAGAATTTGCCAATTTATTTGTTTAAGAATGTTTGAGAACATTGTGGGGTTGAAGTTGCTAAGATTACAGGTTTGAATGTAATGTTGTTGATACTGAGTGGAGTTGGCTGAGTGGTGAATGAAGGCAGGGAGATGGTTGCTGAATGAGTCCGGGACAGTGCCAGAAAGAGTTATTTTCTTTGGGTGAGAGACTAAGATCCAGTCTATGATGGAACCAGGGGGGTGGTTTTTGTTAGGATGAGTTGTTGAGTGGATTACTTGGGAGAAGTTGTAGAGGTTAATGGACAGGGAGGGAGAAGGTGTATTGATTTTATTCCAGTCAATGTTAATGTCACCAAAAATGTACGTTTCATATCTAATTTCAGAAGAGGCCCAGAGAAGAATGTTTTCTAGGGTAGAGATGTTGTGACCTGGGGAAATATATAAGGAAATTATGCAGATGTTTTTATGTTTATTGAGTTGAAGGAGGCTTGCAGTTATTTCAGTATTTTTAAAATGTGGGGTTGGGATTTGAAGGGGGATTAGGGAGAGAAGGTTGGAGTAGATTAGAGCAGAGCCTCCACCTTTTTTATCTAATCGGTCACTTCTAAGGATGTGGAAACCAGAAGGTAAGAATTCAGAGTCAGCAATATGAGGTTTTAGCCAAGTTTCAGAGATAGCTAAAATGTCCGGTTGGTTATGGTTAATCCAGGCTTGTAGTAAGTGAAATTTGTTGTGTAGGCTCTGGGCATTCATAGTGAAGAATTTAAGAGTGTTCGCAGAGAGAGTAGAAGGAGTGGAAGGGGGGAAAGGATTAATTGTGGTAGAGGAAGTAGGGGGAAGGCGGCCAGGGTTAATTGTAGTAGGAGAAGAAGGGGGAGGGAGGAGGGAGTTATTGGTAAAGAGGCAGGGTCCGGGATTGGGATGAATATCTCTGGATAAGGTTAAGACAGTGCAGGAGAGAACTTTTAGTCTTATAGGTTTGTGTGATAGGGAGTTGTTAGGGGGTAGTGGTAGTTTATGGAAGAAGGTTTTAGTTGTGGAGGAGAAGTGTTTGGGATGGAATAGGTGTAGTGTGTTAGGAGGAATGAGGGAGGAGGATATGGAGTGAAAATGAGTAGATGGAAGTGGGGGAAGGTAAGTGCAAGGGATTATTTGAGAACGTAGTGGGAATGGAGGAGAACTGGAAGAGTAAGAAGTAGCATGAAGAAGAGGAATTAGAAGTATGAAAAGGGCGAGAGGGACTCAGAAAGTATAGAGGATGTGGGAGGGCATACTTAGATTAGGGAGGGGTAATGTAGAGGAACTGTAGATAAGAGGATAGGTTGGTAGATGAGGAGTGGAAAAGAAGAAGAAGATAAAGGAAATTATTAACAGGAGGAGAAGTGGAGGTAGAGGAGGAGCGGGAAAGAAGAAGATGGGGAAAGAGATAATTAACAGGAGGAGAGGCGGGAGCTGAGGATAGAGATGACTATAGGATACTGGAGTGGGAGGAGTAGAGAAGAAGGAGTGGGAGGGGTAGGAAAGAGAGGGCTAAGAGTAGTTAATTGATAGGTGGGAGGGGTAATAAGGACAAGAATATGATTAGTTAATTGTTATGAGTGGGAGGAGTATGTGAAGAATAAATGTAGAGGTGCTGGGGGCGGGTGGGATATGGGGGCAGGGTAGGGGAGAGGAGTGAGACCGCAGGGCGAACTGAGCGGGAAGAGCCAAAGAAAGAAGAGTATGATTAAAAAACAATCAGTAAGTGTGAGATCCAGAAGGTAAGTTAGCAACGATATGTGTGAGTTTGAGGGACTTACAGAGTAGAACAGAAGACGGTGGATGTATAGCGAAAGATAGTAGAGGAAGGAAGCGGCTTATGAAGGAAAGGGAGGGGGTGTTTATAGAGGGAGAGATGAGTAGGTGGTCCAGGGACAGAAGCGGGTGAGTAAGCAGTGGGGAGATGTCCAGGAGCAGTGAAGGAGAGCAGTATAAGAGAGGAAGTAGTAGTAGATACAGTAGGTGATGGAGGAGCGCCACCTGGTGGGCAGTCTGTATAATGCAACAAAGTCGCCAGAGGGAGATATTAGGTTAAAGGAAGGAGGGGGCAATTATAGTTCAGGATGGGGGGAATGCTGGGAGTAATTTTCGTGGAGCAGATGGGGATGGGTTTGATTAAAAGTTCCTTTTTTACTTTGAGGATTCTTAGCATGAACGTCCGGTATGGTACATTCAGGAGGATTATAGCAGGATAGGCAGGATCCAAGTTTCACTAAAAGTCCTTGCTGGGAGTAATTTTCGTGGAGCAGATGGGAATGGATTTGATTAAAAGTTCCTTTTTTACTTTGAGGGTTCTTAGCATGAACGTCTGGTATGATACATTCAGGAGGATTATAGCAGGATAGGCAGGATCCAAGTTTCACTAAAAGTCCTTGCTGGGAGTAATTTTCATGGAGCAGATGGGAATGGGTTTGATTAAAAGTTCCTTTTTTACTTTGAGGGTTCTTAGCATGAACGTCTGGTATGGTACATTCAGGAGGATTATAGCAGGATAGGCAGGATCCAAGTTTCACTAAAAGTCCTTGCTGGGAGTAATTTTCGTGGAGCAGATGGGAATGGGTTTGATTAAAAGTTCCTTTTTTACTTTGAGGGTTCTTAGCATGAATGTCCAGTATGGTACATTCAGGAGGATTATAGCAGGATAGGCAGGATCCAAGTAGTTGGAGCGGACGCTTAGGCCAGGAAAACACAGCAGTGAGGGGCAAGACTGTTTAGTAAAGGTTGTGGTCGGATCTGACCAACGAGGAATTGACCTCTGGTGTGGAACATCAGTTGCCCATGTTGGTGATGACCAGATCTAGGATATTGCTGCCCCTGGTGGGGGTGTGGATAAGTTGATCCAAGGCATTGGAATTGATGAATTCTGGAAAACGTTAAGCAAAAGAGTTGGTACATGAGTAGTTTTCCCAGTTAATGGTGGGGTAGTTGAAATCACCCATTATTAGGGTGTTGGGTTGTACCCGAATATTTTCCAGTGTATCAAGAAAAAAGGAGTGGGAATCCTGGGGCATGGTGGGGGGTCTGTAGCAAGCTACAATCTGGATTGCGGTCTTGCCCAGAGTTAGTTGAACTTGAATAATCTTGGATGCATTATGCTGAGCAACTAGCTTGGAGGTGTGGATATCCTTAATGAATATGGACATGCCTCCACCTTTAGTGTTTTGGTCCGAGTTAGGTGGCCGAAAGGTGTGGTATGAATTATAGCCTGGTAATGCAGGGGTGCTCTCTGGAGCTTCGAACCAGGTCTCTGTCACTGCACAGATATCGATGTTCTCCATTTTAAGGAGTACCTCGAGGATAAATAAACTGACGTCAAAACTCCTGGATTTATCCACCTTCCTCCTCTTCACTGCAACATATTAGAACTCCCTCTTTATAGGTTTCAACCCTGACTCTCATTATTAAGCTAAAGACAACTTGTAATAACTTGTTTTCCAGTCTTGGCTCCCCATAAATCCTAGATGCCCTAATACATAATAACAGTGTATCAGATACACTTTTTAGCACACAACTCATGTTTCTGCACATTCCCACCTGTGTAACTTCTTCCATCAAATTATTCCATTGTTTATCTATTGCAAGACTCTTACCAAAATACAAACCAATGACACTTAATTCTACTTTGAGAATTACACTCCAATGTAGTATTCTACACTTTTGTCTACCACAGCATTCATCATTAATGCTAAACATCCTCCCCGATCATTTGGTATCCCTGTTTTTACATCAGTTCTTACATGTTTTTCATCTCTTCAAGTGTAACAATATCGCATTATTGCATGTCAAAGAAGACAAACAGAAAACACAGAATTATTAACTTGCAATCTTACAATAAAGTAGCTACATGGCATTAGACAGACATGCTGTCCATCTGATCTGTAAGGAAGAGTATACCTATTTAACCTACAGTGGATATAAAAAGCCTGTCCCTATAAATATGGATATTGCTGAACCAGTTTATGTGTGGGTACATAATTTACAGCTATTGCCTTTGTTTTAGCTTCATTAATTTTGTATCCTGAAAAGATCTGAAATGGCCTCAAAATGTTCCACAGCGCCCTTTTCTGATTTTGTCAGGTATAAAATATCATCTGCAAATAGAGCCAGCTTTTCTTGACTACCATACCAATTGAATCCTTGCATTTCTGAGTCTGTTATTTTCATTGCCAATGGTTCTAAATATAGTGCAAATAACAAAGGGGAAAGAGGACAGCCCTGCCTGGTTCCTCTGCTCAAACAGAAATTATCAGAGAGGAACCCGCCCACATTAATCTTTGCCTCCAATCCCTCATATATTATCATAGCATCATAGGATGTTACTAGGCTAATGGCCATGGGGCCCTTACAAGCCTAGCCAAGAGTTTATCCTCATAAAAAGAAACTAGAGTCAGCACCTGTCACCCCTGTCAATGACGGACACAGGTGAAACACCTGGGACAAATTTGTGTTTTCCCATCCACTCATCAAGGTTGTGCTTGAAGAGGGTCAGTGAGGTACTCTGTTTGACATGTATGGGAAGGGAAGTCTATTCCAGAGATGTGGCAGCCCCTGGGAGACAAACATGTCTTTCCAGCAAGTTTTGTTAATGTTGCATATTAGATTTAGGCCTTTTGAGCAGGTAATGTGCAAGGAGTTAGACTTACAGATGTGGAGCATCTCTAGTATGGCAGGGTCCAACATTGCCTTGTAATCAACCTCATAATTTTATCAGGGAATACAATTGCCTCCATTGCCCTGCTCATAAATTCCCAGCTTACTCTGTTAAATGCTTTGTCTGTATCAAGAAACACCAACAGCAGTGGTATTTTCTTACATTCATCTTCTCTCTGGATCATCAATGTTCTGCTAATATTGTCAAATGTTTGCCTCCCCTCCACAAAACCACATTGATCCATATCTATCTATTTGGCATCACCTTTGCCATTCATTTATCCATTATATACAGAAACAGTTTATAATCATGGTTTAGGATTGAAATGGGCCTGCATGAAGCTGGATCTGATGGGTCTTTACCCTCTTTAGGTATTACAGCCACCACTGCTTTCTTCCTGGATGTTGGGCATCTCCTCTTCTTAAAATACTGCTAAACAAAACCTTCCAGATCTTTATCAGTTTTTTTCTCTCTTAGCATACAAACTTCCATAGGAATGCCATCTATTCCTGGGGACTTTCCTGTAGATTGGTTATACATATCCATTCTTATATCATCTGTTCCTATACTAAATGTTAGTAATTGATCGTCATCTACCTCTAACCTTGGTATATTTCATGCTTTCATAAACATTTCCATTTGTACTTTTTTAAATCTCCATATTTCTCTGCTTTATACAGACTTTCATAAAATTTCCAAAATATTTCTAGTACTTATACATGATCTCTTGTTATCTTCCTTGTTATAGGCTCCCTAAGCTTGGCGACAACTCTTTCTACTTTTTGTTGCTTGAGTCATTGTGCTAAAAATTTTTGTGCTCTGGTGTTATTATTAAAAAAACTGTTGTTTTTCTTTCTAAACTCATGCATATTATTGAGATAATCTCTTATTGTCTGCTAAGCATTCTGCAATTGCTCCCTTCTTGTTCTGTGAGATTCCCCCCTCTTCTGCAGTATTTAACATTTGTCAGTCCCCTAAATATTTTTCCTTAATTCTTAACTATACAGCAGACTCCCTCTTATCCAGTCTAACTTTAACTGGCCATATTTTCAGCAAGACATGAATCAAATTTCTTCCATATCCGTAGCAACAGACAGCAGAGAAGAACACTTCCACCTCCTTCGGAAACTTCAAAATGTCTCAGCTTATCATTTTAATCTTAAAATATTAAAATATTGGACTTCCAAGATGGCTGCACACGGACTAACTACTTATTTCTAGCTCTCCCAGTGTGAAAGCAGAAACTCAGCAGAGAAGGTCAGTAGACCTGTGTTTATGGGTAAATTTCAGTAACTGGCTAGTAAGTACACTGCCTGGATGCTAGGAATAAAGAAATACAGAAGACCTGGAAAAAATCAGCTACAAAAAGTGAGGAAGAAACATGACTGAGGAAAGTTCTGCAGCTGTTCAGCAAAAAGTAATGCAACTTTAAGACATGACTTCCAATAACCTACAGGAAGATATGACAACTGCATACAGACCTGGTTATAACAAACAATACACTGATGTGATAGTGATGTGATATCAACACAAACAACAACAGGCTGGAACAAATGGAAGCAGCTTTAAACAGATATTCAGATGAGATAATAAGTCTGCAAAAATCAGAGGCTGAAATATGAGACTGCTCAGGAAAAGATGTTTAAAAAAATAATAGAATTAGAAGACAGAGCACGTAGGGAAAACCTGAGATTTTCAGCTATACTAGAGAAGCTGGAAGGAACAGACTGCATTAATTTTATGAACGCAAAAATTAGCAACTGGACTCGTATCCACATCAGGAATTATTAATTGAATGGGTACATTGTGTGTATGCTTCAAACCTAGCTGTAAGAAAGCAACCTAGACCTTTAATAGTAAGAATGCAATCCTACTAACAGAAGGAGTTGATTCTGACAAAAGTGTGGCAGAAAGACAAAATACTAAAAGTGAGAGACAGCAGAGTATTTGTGGAAAATTATTACTCATTATACATCAGGCAAAAGATAAGTAAATTCATTCCACTATTCAGAGACTGTCAAGAAGCAGGCGTGAGATTCAAACTGTTGTATCCAGCTGTCTTCAAGGTATTCTTTTCTTTAGGGCCCAAATCATTTTTTTGATGAAGTGCATGCTAAAGAGGAAATACAAAAGTTTGTCTAACATAAACTAAGCTGTGAAACAGAAGGAGATTCATTCTGCTTCTTGTTCCTCTAGTAATAAAGACCACAGAGAAACTGCACCTGTGAAACAGTTTTTCAATATTTCAATGGAAAATGTTGGAGAGAAGGAAGGGAGCATGAGGGTTGACTAGAAGAATTGAGAGTACTTTGGAAACGACGCAGAGACAGGATTTGGTTGATGGAGAAGGACAGTAATACAATCAGTAACTTAATGTGGGATTACAGTGCAATAATTATATTTGTGAAATATGACAGAACAAGAAAATCTGGAAATACTGGACTTTTTTAAAAATTGTTTGAGGTGTGGGGGACTCTAAAGTATATGCCCTACTTCATTTCATTAATATTCAGAAAAATGTTTTGGGGAGAATGCTAATTGTAAGTAAAGGAAACACTTTCTTTTCGTACTGTATTTGTGATGCATGTTTTTTTTTTACATGTTATTTTTAAGTATAATGGGGATTGTAAGCAGGTGTTGTTTTTCTTTTTCTCCTCTCTCTTTCCTTTTTCTTCTTGGACAGTTTTAAGAAATATAGGCAATGCAATGATAAAAAAGTGAGCCTGGTAAAAAGGCATGACAAAGTTCAAATTAGTGTGCTTCTTTTTTCATTCTTGCATGGGGTAATGACTAAGGGCCTTTGTTTTAAGACAGAGCAAGTAAATGAAAAAGAATATTGAATATTATGATACTTTTTTAGCATTGGTATGTATGTATATTAAGTATCATTTCTGCAGCTGGTCTTCATGTCTCCATGGAGACAACCTGATAAAGACAAACTGGAGACAGTCTGGTAGAAGGAGACTGGCTGAGGGAAAAGAAAAAAAAAAGAACAGAGAAATTAGCTAGGGCATAATGTTTTCTGAAAACAATCCGGGGTTTTCCCAGATGTGACAGCTTTAAATTTAATACAAAACCAATTAAACTTAAAGTTTTCTCAATTTTTCTTAATGCAACTGAGTTACTAATATAAGCAGGTGCTGTTGCTTTTTATTTTTTGCTCTTCTTCTCCCTTTTTATTTGTTCAGTTTAGGAAATGTTGGCATTGCAATGAAAAAAAAGAGGAGGGGGAGAGTGAAAGGGTCTGGTTAAGAGAGTATGACAAAAACATCAGTGTGCTTTTTCCCATGCTTGCATAGGGAAATGACTGGGTTAAAACCCTAGGTGTTATCCAGTACCAAGTTTATTACAAAGCATGTAAATGAAAAAGAATATTGAATATTGTAAGGCTTTTTTTCTGATAAACAAGGTACCCTTAGCAATTTGTGTCTGATTTGCATGCCACTAGAAGACAATTTGATAAAGAGAAATGGCTTGGAGAAAGTGTTTACTGAAAGCGCTGAAGTGTTTTCTCAACTGGGAGAGCTATAAAGATATACAAAATCAAGTAGTACTTACTAATAGCACAGGCTGTACCATGCATCTTAGCATGGCTAATCTTTTTTTTTTTTTTTTTTTGGTTAACCTTAGCCTGTCTGTGCAGCTATAAACTTAAAACTTATGTTCTTATTAGGAAGCAAAAACTTCAATGTTTGAAGATGTACATAGTTTGGTGTGTTATTATTAAGTTAATAGGCTTTAGGACATTTTTTGAGGGGGTTATTTATTCTGTTTGAGGGCTTTCAAAACCTGCCGAATAGTATATTCATGTGACATAAAAGTTGGAACTAGACATTTAACAAAAAGCAGTTATACATAAAAGGTGGTAATAATAACTATATAAGAAAATTATGCTTTCTGTAATATCTTTCAATCTGAATGGTCTTACAGAAAAATATAACAATGAAGGAGTAGTGAACTATATTAAAAATGTAGAGTACAAATAACTATGCTACAGGAAACACACCTGGAAAGAACTGAACATGTTAATTTGATGAAGAAATGTTTTCCGGATGGTTATTCAGGGAATATCTGGGACAAAGGAAAAGAGGAATACTTATATTAATTGTAAGAGGAGCTCCAATTATGATAGAAGAAGAAAAAATACTAATGGAAGATATATAATACTAAGGGGCTACTGGCTAGGGAGAAGGATTACACTGGCATACATTTACATTCCACCTAAATTTGCTATAATGGAGCTTAAGAAAATTCTGGGAGAAATAACCAGCTTTTAGCCAGGAATATTACTTATAGGTGGGGAGACTGGAATTTGGGTTGCAAAAGTGAAACTGTATCCTGGATGGGGGGCTAAAAGGGAAAATATAAGAAAGGAGGGTAGATTTTTGAAGAAATTTATGAAAATGTTTGGCATGGAGGATGTGAATTCAGTACTAGGAGTTTGGAGTGAATTTACATATTACTCACTGAGATACAAAAACTGGGCTAGGCTAGACAGATTTTATATCTCACAGGAACATGTGCATTTAATTGAAGGTCTTGAAACATACCCAGTAACTATTTCAGATCATGCATCAATAATAACTACAATAATAATGTAAGGTAGTAAAATAAAAATGAAACACTGGCACTTTCCCTCCTATTGGTTGAAAAAAGAGGAATTTAAGGAATGGGTTTTGGAATTAATTCAGGAGCGACTAGAGTAGATAGAATTTTCTTCTGAAAACATAGCTAGGGAGTGGGATACAATTAAAGTAGAGTTTAAAACTATGGTGGAAATAAAAGAAAGGGAGATATGGTTAAACAGTAACAAGAATTATTTAGCGGAATGACAAATGCTAAAATATTGCAAAATAGGGGGAATCTCTCAGAACAAGAAAAGGAGCAACTGCAGAGTGCTAAACAGAAAATAAGGGATTATCTCTGTGAAGACTGCAATCATAGCTAGGTAGAATTTTGTAAAGAATTATATGTCATTTTAAATATTAATGTAATCCACAGGCTTGTTCTACAAATGTAAAGAGAACTAATTATATGTTAGGATTAAACTATATGTTGTACTGAGCTTCAAAAATGTAACCACAGTGCACTCTGCTAGAAGAAAGCTGATAAGTCAAGCATGGTATGACTGATTGATCTTAACCTCGGATACAGGATGTATGGACTAAGGAATTCCTTCTTTTGTTTTGAGACTAGAGTTAATTGTTAGATTTTACATGTATAATGTCTTTTATTGCTGTGGTTTCCTGGCCAGGTGCAAGATTACAAAGAGAAATGTAAATGTTGAGTTTCTGTTAGCCTGGGAACCTGGGAAGTGTTAAGAATGATGTAATCTAAAATGAGTCAGCAGTGATGTATTATCAATTTAAGAGATTTCAGAGAGAAAGAGATAGCATTTTGCATTTGTCTACAGAACTGACAATATAACCAGCACTCTGCATTTGCTCTGTATGTATGTAAGTTATTTAGAACATTGTTTCTCTTAGAAATCGATAGGAAATAGTAAGATTAGACTAGCTGTTTCTATATTTATGTCAGACTATCCTACAGTATTGTTTTAAAGTTCCTATGTCTGAACTCTTGACTAGCACTGTGTTGAATTGAGGGGATTTATCTTGTGTTTTTATTATTTATTATTAAATATTTTTAAACCTTTCAACTGTGGCAGTTTTTTTGTAGAGATAATTTAAGCTCTAGAGTACTTGCATGTATTTAATGATACTGTACTAAGCCACTCCAATAGCCTTAAAAGTTCTGGTCACACTTACTAATTGGATAACAGTATTATTCCACAGCAAAATTGGTCACCCTCTGGGAAGGGCCTTATAGTAGCTGATAAGTAGGGGTACTGATGGCAATGGATTACTACCTTATTGCCTGGGCAGAAGGGGCATACCTAGTGAACCTGTGCCAGCCTTCCCCAGGAGTGTCTCTGTGTTTGTATAGAAATCATATCTCAAAGTGTGTTTGTGTGTGTGTGTGTGTGTGTGTGTGTGTGTGTGTGTGTGTGTGTCAGCAACTTGGGCAGTGACATGAAGCACTGGTTGGACAGAAGGAGTGCTAGGAGGACTTGGCTTGGAACCCTAGCTAAGGACTCCACTCTATAGCTGTGCCAGTGGGGGGGTCATATTGGGGATCTGGACAGAAAGGGAGAAACCAGCCCCAGACTGACTGTGATTTCTGTGTGCTCTTAAGGGAAATTGTACTTTACTGTGTGTGCACTTGTTATCCTTCCCAATGTGCACACTCCTCACTGGTGTTAGTGGTGAGTATTGAGGCTCCTTGATTACTGGACCAGTGCACATATTAATTGGTGGCAGTGATAGGATATCCACTTCAGATGTTAATTGTTTGATAGTGGTAAGTTAGCCACATCAGATATTAATTGGTTTGTAGTGGTGTGGATAGAGAATTCCTGTAGCTTGTGTACAGTGATCACTGAAGGTGTTTTTCTACTCCACAGCACATCAGCCACACAGTGAATATTCAGAGTTCAGATCACAATTGTTTTAATACTTTTGTTAGCTTAGTACAACTCAGGCAACAGAAAGTGAAAAGGGCTGTCACCAAACTTCGGGAGCCTATAACAAAGAAGATAACAGAAGACCCTGTAGAAGTATTGGAAATATTTTGGAAATTTTTGAAAGTTTGTATAAAGCAGAGACACACGGAGATCAAGAAAAGGTACAAATGGAAATGTTTATGGAAGAATTAAATATGCCAAGGTTAGAGGTAGATAAGGCTCAATTGCTAAAAGTTAGGATAGGAAGGGATGAGATAAAAATGGCTATGTATAACCAAACTACAGGAAAGTCTCCAGGAATAGATGGAATTCCTGTGGAAGTTTGGAAGTTAGGAGGGAAAAAAACTGATAAAAATCTGGAAGGTTTTAGTTAACAGTATTTTAACAGTAGGAGGAGGAGAAGTACCAGCATCCCGGAAGAAGGTGGTGGTAATGGTAATAACTAAAGAGGGTAAAGATCCATCAGAACCAGCTTCATACAGTTCCATTTTAATACTAAACCATGATTATAAAGCGTTTATGTCTATAATGGCTAAAAGAATGGCAAACATGATACCAAAATTGATAGATATGGATCAGTTTAGTTTTGTGGAGGGGAGGCAAACATTTGACAATATTAGCAGAACACTGATGAACAAGAGATAAGCAGAATGTAAGAAAATACCACTTTTGTTGGCGGGTCTTGATGCAGAGAAAGCATTTGACAGAGTAGACTGGGACTTCGTGACTGGGACTTTCCCTGATATAATTATATGGTTGATTAGAAGACTATATGAGGGATCAGAGGTGCAAATTAAAGTGGGTGGGGTCCTCTCCTATAATTTCTGCTTGAGTAGAGGAACCAGGCAGGGTTGTCCGCTTTCTGCTTTGTTGTTTGTATTATATTTAGAACCATTGGCAAAGAAAATAAGGGACTCAGAAATTCAAGGATATAATTGGTATGGTAGTCAGGAAAAGCTGGCTTTATTTGCAGATGATATTATTTTATACATGACAAAACCAGAAAGGGACATTACAGTGTTGTGGAGCATTTTAAGACAGTTTCAAATCTTCTTGGGATACAAAATTAATGAAGCTAAAACAAAGGCAATGGCGGTAAATTATGTACCCAAACACAAATTAGTCCAACAATATCCATATTTATGGGGACATGATAAAATGAAGTATTTAGGAGTATGGATTAGAAATGACTCTGTTGTGGCAACTAAGGATATGTGGGAACACACTAAACAGCAGATAATACAAAAATTGAGAAACCAGAAGCTTTGTTTATTATGGATATGGATACTAAGATACAAGTCATTAAAATGCTTTTAGTCCCTTTAGTCTTACACAGGTCAGTCATATTTTTATCAACCAGAGGAGAAGCTGTGGATAGCAATTAAAAAGAGTTGATAGATTTTATCTGGGTAGGGAACACAACAAGGGTCAAGTGGGATAAGCTGGTTTTTCCAATAGAACAAGGCAGACTAGGATTACCCAATTTGAGGGGGTATTTTAGAGCAACACAATTAAGGCTCTTATACATAGCACAAGCAGAAAACTATAATTAAAAGTAGAAAGAAATGATGCTGATACAGGGAGGAGGCTCAAGAAATAAGGAGAGATTGGGATTTTGAATGCAGACTGTTAAGGAGAACAACAGAAATCATACAGAGTATTATATTCATAAAATAGCAGGGAGCATTCTAAGAACCAAACCAGCACTTGAATGGAGAAAAGAGATTTTGCTGATAGGGATGACTGTGGTCAGGGATACAGATAATATGCAAGAGGAGGCTGGAATTTATTGAAGAAAACTGGCAAAGAAACCAAGGTATTGGGAGAAAATAACTAGATAGGTAAAGATAATAGAATGGGAAGAGGCCAAGAATTTATTTGGACTGCAGGTTAGAGATTGCCTTCTTTATCATGGACTGATATCAGAGTATAGGCAAAGAGAAAGAAATAGGGGCCTTCTGAATGAAAGACTGGCACTGGCAGAGTTTTTAATAGAATCCAGAACAGAAGCTGCTGTTAAAAAAGGAATAATTAGTACAGCATATAAAATGTTGCATGGTAATTATATGACTCAATCAGAGGAACTTAGATAGGCTTGGAAAGAGAGATTGGATAAGCAATTCACAAAGAGACAATGGGGGATATATGTATATCTCCTAAACATGCAACAAAGTCTAGAAGATTTAGGATGCTTGCCTAGAAGTGTTTACATAGGTATTTTTATACCCCAAGTAGACTCCAAAGAATTTTTCCTCAGGTGGATAGCAAATGTTGGAGGTGTGATGGGCAAGAAAGAGGTGGCTGGGAACATATTTTTGGACTGTAATGAGCTGGTAGACTTTAAGGATTCCCTGCAGACCACTCTGTGGGAGATGGTGGGTGAGCGGATTGGATTAACTGGGGAGATGATTTTTTTGAGTTGTGATACAGAACTGGAATTGCCTAGACATACTAAAGCCTTGCTGAGTCTAATTATGGTGGCTGCCAAAAAAGAAATTACTAGAAAATGGAAATCAAAGTCTAGACTGACTTTACTAGTAGTGAATACAGTAACAGAGGTAAAACAACTGAAATTGGGATCTTTAGAAAAGAGAAGGAGCAAACTATATAGTAAAAGTGGGAACCATGGGAACAATATATGCCGAGCAGGAATGATGTTTAAGAGGCAGGATTTGAATGAGCCATATAATGCTTAACGGACAATGACTGGATGGATTATAAATTATGTATAATGTTTGCAACTACAGTTGTTTCAATGGTGTCTGTGATGTATACTATTTGAAACTAAATGCAAGATTGCATATGTCATATGTGAAAATTTAATAAAGATGGTTGTGGGAAAAAATATTAAAATATTGACTGAAACAAAAATGAACTTGCAGTTTTTATTTTATATATTGCAAGTTTGTTTTTTTTCAATATTTTAGCATTTTAAGATTAAAAGAAGTGCCTGATTAAAGCAAAACTGGACTGCAGACTTCAGTAGATCTGCTGGGGGGAAAAAACAAGCTTTATGAAGAGCAGACCAAAAATACAAGACAAAGTTTCTAATGCTGCGCCTTACTGTAACTGATGACAGCTCCTCCATTGTGGTTATCTTGCTGCTCTTTGCACTTCCTTACAGGCATGTTACAAGTAACTGTTGGCACTGAACTTGTCACTGCAGTGTGAGGCAGGGGGCAGTGCCGTAAAAGGAGGAGAAAGGACACTTGGACATTCTCTGCCTGTGGAGCTGCCAAGGAGAAGTAAGAATCCATAGTCGGCATATTACTGTAAAAATACAAGAATCTGTGTTCATTCCTAAAAAAAATAATAATAATTTATTTTATTTATAATATAATTTATAAAATAATAATAATTAAAAAGCACAGGGGCTTCAGGTGCACGTTTTTTGTTTATAAATGGAAGGCTGTCAGCAGGTACCATACACAAATACACACATACACACACACACACACACACACACACACACACACACACACACACACACACACACACACGCACACACAATGAGCTAGCATTTTCTGCAGAAAGCACATTCAGATACAGTTTGAGTTTGATTTACTGCTCTGCCTAGGTCTATCCAACATATCCCCTCTCTTTCACTATCCAATGTACCCCTCTCTATCACTTTCTCTGGCTTAGGTATTTCAGATGGAAAGCACCGTGCCCTTAAAGGTGACCATCTTGGGGTCTCAGATTACTCTAATATGTACTTGTAATGCTGTTCTTACTATCCTTAATATGCAGATGAGCTGGTGGTGATAGGGATTGAGATGGGTGGGTGGATGTACAGAAAATGTCATTGTGCGTTAAAAAGTTTAATAAGCTTAATAAGATACAAAGAATGAAATAAATATTAATGTATTCTGATAAAATAAACATTTCTTTTTTTGCATCCAGAGCTGCAAAGATAGATTACCATTAGATCAGTGATATGCTCTATTTATTAATTTTTTTGTGGGGGGGGGGTTTGCAATATCTTGTGTCGATACTTGATTTCTTTGCAGTTTCAGTTTGTCACTCTATTCTCAAAATGTTTAAGACATTATGAAGAGTAGAAGATCTCTAGAAAACTCCAGTTTGATGTCTGTGTAGCCAATTCCCTCATTTATAATATTGTTGTCTTGTGGCTCAGTTCTGGCTTTTTCTTCCTTGTATACTTCCAGCATCCTAACACATGAACACATTCACAAGCATAACTCTCAAACTCTTAGCACAAAAAATCTGGACAGACCCAAAAATAATAGGTGGACAAATGCTGAAAAAAGAGGGGCGGATTTTAAATATTGCAGTTATAAACTTAGAATATTGCTAGGATAATAGGCTTTGCATTAACATACATTTTTTGGGGGATATGAAGCCTGAAACTCAAATGTCCATCATTATTTAGTGACTTCTATACATGGTGATTTTCCAGAAAACCACAAATTTTATGAGGAGTGGACCACAAATATGAGACAAAAAATCTGGACAGTTGACAACTATGTACACAAGGTCTTTCCTTCCCACTCTCCTTCAGTTTCTTAACCCCCCCCTCCAGTTTCTTTTATCTCCTGGATTTTGTATTGCTGTCTCTGTCGTCCTGTGCTTTGCTTCTGAACTGTATGCATTTCACCATAAGCTGTCATTTTAAACCTTCCCTGTTGGAGCAGTTAAGCATAGGAAATTATTTTTAAGAAATTATGCTTTTATGGCCTCAACATGGACTGTCCAGTATTGCTAGACAGTTTTTTCCCCCAAAATGTTTAATCACAAGCACATTTTGCTTCACTAAAATTACAGTTAAATTCATCATCTCACAAAAACGCATGTTGTTTTCTTGTGTTTTAAATACAAGTGCAAAGCTATAGAATACATTTCAGGTGTATTACTAACTGAATTTTTGATGGTGAGTACAATACAGGAAAAGTTATAGGTAAATGTAGACTAGACAACAACCAGAAGTTAGAATCAAACACTGTACCTTTTATCTTTGAGGTAAAGACTTTGGGTCTGTTATTTAATCAACCGTCAAGATGTACGAAGACTAGAAATTTGAATGGGAAAGTTCGAAAAATGAAAATTTCACATTTTCTCTACTATGGTGCGAAAGTTACAGATCGGGTTAAGGTAAGTGTGCGAGTGTGATGGATGTTGGGGTTAGGGTGCGGGTAAGGTAAGTGTGCAAAAGTGACAGACTTTAGGGTTAGGGTGCGGGTAAGGTAAGTGTGCGATAGTGATGGACTTTAGGGTTAGGGTGCGGGTAAGTTAAGTGTGTGATAGTGATGGACTTTAGGGTTAGGGAGCAGGTAAGGTAAATGTGCGATAGTGACGGACTTTAGGGTTAGGGTGCGGGTAAGGTAAGTGTGCAGTAGTGACGGACCTTAGGGTTAGGGTTTGGGTTAAGGTTAGTGCATAGATAGTTGTGTATGTAAGGTGTAGTGTAGGTTTATTAGGTTTTTGGTGTGCTTGTGTTGTGTATGAGTTTTTCGGAACAGCAAATTTTTTCCCTGGGAAAAAATTTGCTGTTCTGAGGTTTCGATGTTGTCATATTTCGAACTTCCAAGTTCGAACATATGGTGTTCGAAATTTTGGAAGTTTGATTATATGACATAGACCCAAGACTCTGACCATTTTGCCAACCTTCTCCCCCATACTATTGACAAAAGAAGTTGTGCCTGATCGTATATGTGTGCATGTGTATATGTGTGTGTGTGTGTGTGTGTGTGTGTGTGTGTGTGTGTGTGTGTGTGTGTGTGAGTGTTTGTGTTTGTGTGTGTGTGTGTGTGTGTGTGTGTGTGTGTGTGTGTGTGTGTGTGTGTGTGTGTGTGTGTGTGTGTGTGTGTGTGTGTGTGTGTGTGTGTGTGTGCCCATGCTAGTCTAAGAACAAGATATATTAGAAACATATGCATTTGTACACCTCAAAATTTCAGATATGGGACTACATTTCAATCACATCCACAACAATTTTGCTTCAAAACAAGAATTGCAATAAAAAATGGAAATTACTGATTTTTTTCAACAAAATAAATAAATATTTACTAAATATTTGTATACAACATATATACATAATTTTTTAATCTGATTTACAGCCTATAAATGCTATTTTGTATGCTTATTCTGATTAACCAGCCATTCGTTTATCCAGCCTAAGGTCCAGTCCCAGTGAGACTGGATAAGAGGGAGTCTACTGTATCACTCTTTCTTTTATTTCTACCCTATTTTGAAACTCTACTTCAATTTTATCTCACTTCCTAGCTATATTTTCAGAAGAAATTTCTATCTTCTCTAATAACTCCCAAATAATTTCTACTACCCATTCCTTAAATTCCTCTCTTTTCAACAGATAAGTGGGAAAGCACCAGTGTCTCATTTTTATTCCATTACCCCTCATTTTTATTTTAGTTATTACTGCATGTGATCTGAAATAGTTTTGGATGCATATCAAATCTTTCAATTAAATGCACATGTTCCTGTGAAATGTACATTCTGTCTAGCCTAGCCCAGTTTTGTATCTTGGGGAATAATATATAAATTCACTCTGAACTCCAATTACTGAGTTCACATCTTCCATGCCAAATATTTTCATAAATTTCTTCAAAAGTCTACTCTCTTTTGTTATACTTTCCTTTCTGGGCCCCCAACACCCATTTTCACTGCTGCAGATCTAGTTCCAGTCCCCACCTAGAAGTAATATTCCTTGCTGAAAGCTGATTATTTTTCCTAGAATTTTCTTAAGCTCCATTATAGCAGTTTTATGTGGAATATAAATACATGCTAGTGTAACTCCTCCTTTGCCAGTAGCCCCTTAGCACTATAAATCTACCATTATTATATTTTTTTATCTTCTTCTATCATTATTGGAGCTCCTCTTGCAATTAATATAGATACTAATTTTTCCTATGTCTACTGCAGTGGTGGTGCTGCGGTAGCGTTGTTGCCTCACAGTTAGACATTGCCCATTCGATTCTCAGTTAGAGCGTCTTCTGTGTAGCGACATGCGTGAATGGGCGTTCCTTCTTTGAAGGTTGTGCGTTAGGCCCAACAAGCCAGTATGTAAAAATCTACTGCCAATCATTAGCGGACCAGAGTTCCGCTATGGTGACCCCTAACCGGGAAAAGCCGAAAGACACAAACAAAACTAATTTTTCCTATGTCTCAGGTATTCCACTGAATAACCATCCTGAAAATCTTTCTTTATCAAATTCACATGTTCATTTCTTTCTAAGTGTGTCTCCTGTAGTACAGCTATTTGCATTCTACATTTTAAATGCAATTCAGTACTCTTTCTTTTCTGTATTTATCTGTGAGACCATTGACATTTAAACACATTACAGAAAGCATTATTGTATTAAAAATTTATTATTGCCACATTTTATATATAACAGCTTTTTTGTTAAATGCATACACGTTTTGGCAGTTTGATCTTTTATACAGTTGTTTCCTGTTATTTTCATTTGAGCCCATGTCACATTTTACAAAATGTTTTGATTACTGAAACCCTCAAAAAAACCCACACCCCAATACCCTGCTAAAACCTATTAACTTAATAACACACAAAATTATGCACATCTTCAAATATTGAAATTTTACATGTGAAATGTTCCAGACTGACAACCACACTCAGAGAGTTGAGTTAACCTAAAATAAAGGTTATTCATGCTACGATGCATGGTGTAGCCTGTGATTCTACAAATGTTAGGGTATGATACCTAGTTGGGTGAGTTCATCAATGATGCCTGAGTGGAGGATAGTGTCAAAAGCCTTGGCTAAGTCTAGGTAGGCTGTATGCACAGATTTCTCTTCATCCAAGACCTTGGTGACTGTCTTGAAGAAGTCCCCCAGGTTTAACAGGCATTATCTCTCTTTGACAAATCCAAAGTGAGTAGAGTCAAGTGTTTGGTGAGTACCTATATCTTTATTGATAAGGTCCATGATTATTCAATCCATGGCCTTGCAGACAGGGCTAGTCAGGCTAATAGGTTCATAGGTGTTCACTAGGCTAATGACCACAAGGGCCTTTTTAAGCTTAGCCATGCATCCCAAATCTCTGACAAGTTCTATTACCCTTGATAAGTGTAAGCAGGGGGTTGGGAGATGAAACATTTACAAGCAGAGCCCTTGGAGATGAATCATTTACAAGTTGCCTTTGTTCATTAGAGACATAGGTGCCAAACCAGGGTCTATAGTTCCCAGGGTCAGTGGAAGCACCACCTTTGTGCAAGGGAATAACGGTGGCTGTTTTCCATTCAGCTGGGACAAAGCTGGTGCTTAGACTATGACTGAAAAGAGTAGCCAATGATGTTGCTAATTCATGTTGGAACCCATGTAGGTCGCAGCCTGGGATGTTATCAGGTCCCATAGATGCTGTGTTTTTGGCCTTAGAGAGCATTTACAAGACAGGGGGACAGGTGGTAGGGATGCCATGGGGTACATGTGTCAGGGACAGGGGAGTGAAGTTTTCAAAGAAACTGTCATGCAACAGGTCTATGTCCACAGGCTCAGTATATGTGTTAGCATTAACTACCATTTAGGGACATATCTGGGCTATTCTTTATAGGTTACGGATATAACTAAAGAATGCCTTATGGTTGTCCTCAGTGGAGGAAGCTAATTTGCATTCATAGTTTGCTTTGGAAGACTTCACAAGAAGTCTTATTTGCTTGTTTAAGCTAAGGAGGGAGTGTTTCGAGTTTAGGGCTCACTCCCTCTTAACCTTAGACAACAATTTCTTCCTTTAATTGTAAAGTCTGTTAATGGCAATTGTTCACCAGGCAGGTTTGTTCTTCCTTGAGGAGCTTGTTTTGGTCTTATTAGGTATGGCCTAGTCAATTCAGTTATACAGGTGTTTGTATAAAGCATTGGCGTAGAACCTAGCATAGTTGCCAGTTTCATCTGAGGAGGGAGGTGCAGTGAAGCTATTTTTACCATCCTGTAAGAGGTTATAATCTGCTTTGGAAAAGTGTTTTATTTTAGTTGCTGCTGGGGAGGGGTCAGATGTGATAGTTACTTCAAATGAGACTGATTTGTGGTCAGATCTCACCAAGGAAGACCTCATGGGGGGTGCTACAGTGATCCCCCTTATTACTAAGCACCAGATCCAGGATGTTGGCACCCCTTGTGGGGGTGTCAACAAGCTGGTGCAGGGCACTGGAGTTAATGAAGCTGAGGAACCTTTCGGCATAGTTTGACCACAAGTAATTTACCCACTCAATGGATTGGTAGTTAAAGCCACCCAAAACCATGGTGTTCTGATGTATCTAGATAGACTCAAGTAGATCCAAATAGGCAGAGTGGGTGTCCTGATTCATGAGGGATCCTGTAGCTGGCAATGACTTGAATAGATGTCCTACCAACAGTTAATTGCACCTGAAGTATCTCTAGGGAATCATACTGTTTAACCAATCTGGAGGTGTATTTATCTTTAATAAATATTGATAGACCACCTCCTTTAGTTTTTATGCCTTCAGATTGTGGTCTGAAAGTGTGGAAGGAAGTGTAACCCAATATGGCTGGGGTGCTCTCCACAACCTTGAACCAGGTCTCTGTGACTGCACAAAAGTCTGCATCTTCCAAGATGAGGACTGCTTCCACTGAGTGGGGTTTCTTGTTAAGACTTCTAGCATTTAGCAGCATATCCTTGAAGCTCAAACCAGCCCAGAAGTTGAAAATGTTGAAACACAGGTGCCCAGTAGGAAGGTAGCTGGAATAAAGAAGCTGAACTACAACAAAGTAAATATTCTTTTTTTAATACAAAATGGTGAGCGCTTTCGCAATGGTAACCATTGCTTCATCAGACAGTTCATTCAAACAGCAACAGCACTTACATACTTTAATTCATTACTAAAACAACCAATCCTACCACTCAGCTAATTAAAGGAAAGATAAAGCTAAGCCCTACTACTCTGATAGAGCAGGTAGTAGCAGGGTAGGTATCAGGAATAGTGTATTACCATACATTCCGATGGTTTTACCATATACAAAAGATGTGAAAAGGTTTGAAACCATCATATGACAAAATTGGCATATGTTGTTAGTAGATGAGGATACTACCAACATAGTGGGTGGACAACCACATTTTGCATTTAGAAATAAGAAAAATCTGAAACAGCAGCTTTGCTATCCAAGGATACATACTCTAATGTATAGGACAGTGAATGGTACCCATAGATGTGGAAAATGCACACAGTGCATTTATATAGATGAATCAAGGTTTTTTAAGTACCCTGAAACAGGGCGTCTATGGGAGCTAAGGAATTCTGCTGATTGCAATACTAAGAATGTAGTGCATGTAGCTCACTGCACAACATGTTTCCATTTCTATGTTGGCAAAACTAACAGTCTTAGGGAACGGATAAGGGATCACGTTTACTGCACTAGAAAAGGGCAACTGTATAGTGCTTTGGCTAAGCATACATTGGATAAGGGGGATGACCGTATATTTTTGTTTCAGGTTTTACACATTCAGAATGTCAGCAATAGGATGGGGGACATAGTCAATACTACTGAAAATATGGAAGTAAAATGGATTTTGCGTTTAGGAGAACACAGAGGTTTGTGTTTGAATGATAGTGTACCATTGAAGCCAGTGCTAAAATCTAGAGAGTTAAAATAAAATAAAAAACAAAAATACTATTTTAACAAGAGAAGACTACATAAACATATGCAGGGCTTTGGGTCAATATGACAGTATTTCTTGAGCTGCTTATAGCATAGATATCACTAAAGACAAGCATTTGTTGAAATGTATGTATTAAAGCATATGTATTTACTAGGTGGACAACGTGTGCATTTATTAGGCAGAATATATGTATTAAGTTGTTGAGTGTGTACTGCTTATACTTTTATATATATTTTTATATATATTTTTATGCTTATACTCACGCATATAAGTAGTTACTAAATGGGGAACATGATTATATGTATTTATTCATTGACTTTTTATGTATTTTATTTATATTTGTCCACATGTTCTTGTCTTTACATTTTGTGCATGTGCTTTTTAAACAGAGCTTTTCTGACTTCAGCAATTAACTAAGGGCAAAACATAACCATAATAATTGATTGCTGAGTGCTGAATTAATTGAGTGGTAGGACTGGTTGTTTTAGTAATGAATTAAAGTATTTAAGTGCTGTTGCTGTTTGAATGAACTGTCTGATGAAGCAATGGTTACCATTGCGAAAGCACTCACCATTTTGTATTAAAAAAAGAACATTTTACTTTGTCATGGTTTAGCTTCTTTATTCCAGCTACCTTCTTACTGGCCACCTGTGTTTCAACATAACCTTGAAGTTGTTTTAAGATGGAGTTTTTACATAAGGAATTTTGTCCTTGAGACACTGCCTAAAAAAGGCACTATGGAGGTGACATGAGCCTTAGCCAGTAGATGAAATCCCAGAGGTGACAGATGAAGACCATCTCTGGCAAAGCATTGAGGCCTGTCGATCAAGTCATCCCAGGTTGACAGATACTGGATTCCCTTAGAATGACACCAGAAATGAAGCCAATTATTGAAGTCAATAATTTTCTGTTTGTATTGAGGCATCATCCTAGGTGAAGGTAAAATGCTGTTTAAGACTAGGGACATACCTCTATGAGACACATAGTCTGAGAACTCAGTTATATCTCTCTTCATATAGTCCAGAGAGGCACATCTCAAGTCGTTCACACCAACGTGGACTATGATAGAGCCATAACAGTACCTGTTGTTGAGAAACTTGAGTGCATGTGTGATATGATGGATCCTGGCACCTGACAGACAGCTGACTGTGACCTTTTCCTTATGCAGCCTGGAGAGAGGGTCATCTGTGTTTCTCACGATGGAATCACCTATGACTAATATGTTTGGTTTTGTGTTTTGCTTTAAGGGCTTGACAGGTGGGATACTGGTGCATGAGCTATTATGTGCACTGTGTTCTGCAGAGGAAGTATTATGTGTAGCTTATTTGTGTTTGTGTTTGGGAGGTCTCTGGTGTTTAGGTATGTTTCTGGTGAGGACCCCCACATATGTAGGTATGCATGATGTGGCTTTGGGTGGAGTAGGAGGTGAGGTGTGCATGCTGTCAATCCACTCATTGTCATATGTACTGACTGGTGTGTGAGAGCATGGATCCAAGGTTCTTAATATAGCTGAATCTATCACTTGTTGAGTTTGTGTGGACTAGGAGTAGAGGGTTGTTGGTGACCCTGAGGAAGTTGCTACACAGCCTCAAGATGCCCATGTCGACCAAGCTGGCTGGAGAAACTGTGGAAAATTGTCCATCCATACTATTAGGTAAATTTATATGGTCAAGAGAAGAGAATGGCTAGTGGGTGAGAGGTGTATTGGTACCACTGAGGCTAGGTTTAGTATTCCACCTGACAGTAGAGCAGGGTTGCAAAAAATCTCTGGAGGACCACAAGCAAAGTGCTAAGGGAAAACCTAACAAGCAAAATGTTTGTGTCTATAACCACCAACGGTAACCACTGCATGCGGCAGTGCACTGCACGCAAACAAGCACAAATGTGAGGCAAATAAAAAAAGAAATAACCCTTTTAACTCAAACTAGCCAATAAGGATGGCCTCTGAGGTCTAGTCCAATCACCCTCGATTAGATGGGAGCCAGACAGCCCTCTCCTCCCACAAGGGTGCAGAGGGTCCTTCACCAACAAAGACTGCTTGAATTTGATAATCAGAAGTTACAAAACAGACCCAGAAACAGCAAACCAAGAATTGGGCTATGCTACAGTTGAACTAGTATAGTATACAATAAAATGTGGCAAAAGCAGTTCAGACAATTCAAACAGACTGTAGAATGCAACTACAAATTAACAGTGCAATATAAGAGCAACAACAGGCACTTATTTTATTTATTTATTTATTTTACATTTGTTGACCGGGATAGTCCATCTGGGTGTAAGCCCATTTTCAGAGGAGGCCCGGGGAGAAAAGCTCCAATAAAACAAGAACAACATTGACAGGTACAGTGTTGGTTTTACATAGAACTTAACAGAAATATCTAGAGACAATAAAGAAAGTACGATATACAATAGGCACTTTAGTGAAAAGAAGAAAGTTATTACAAAATAGTAAAGTCATAAAGTCATATATCTATATATATATATATATATATATATATATATATATATATATATATATATACATATATATATATATATATATATGTGTGTGTGTGTATGCATATATATATATATATATATATACATATATATATAGATATAGATATATATATGTGTGTATATCTGTATATATATATATATATATATATATATATATATATATATATATATGTGTTTGTGTGTATATATATATAGATATTTATATATATTTATATATATATCTATATATACATACATATTTATATATATATATATATATATACATACATATATATATATATATACACATACATATATATATATACATACATACATATATATATATATATATATATATATATATATAGATATAGATATATATATATGTATATATCTTTTTTTTTTTTTTTTTTTTTTTTTGAGGGCAGGGGTCCATCTTTAGTTAATCATTTGAGTATACTTTAATATGTGTACATATGTATATGCTTACAAAAGAAAATAAATTATCAAATTATACTCTTATTGTAGGTAGCTGATAGGTGGTGTTAACAAGTGGGAGTGGGGTATACATGGAGACTGTAAAATTTAGGGGATGAAATTTGATGTGGACCTATGTGGTATTAGCCTGGCTTGGTGCAGGAGCAGAGCCATTTGTTAGTGAGGTGGTCTTTGAGCAGAGTTTTGAATTGGTGTAGGTTGGTAGCCTTTAGAATGTGTTGAGGGATTGAGTTCCAAAGTTTACAAATGTGGTGGGAGTAGAGGGCATCCCCGGCTTTGTTGTTGCTTTTGGATACTTGGAGGAGTTTTTTTGTGTGAGGATCGGAATTGCTGAGTGTTGGCATATGGTTGGAGTAATTGTTGTAGTGCTCGAGTTCTGTTTTGCTGGTATATTAGTTGTATAACTTATGGTTAGTTGGAAGCAAAGGATGCCTCAGATATTTCAGTATTTTAGTGAAGAGCTGGTTTTGTTGTTCAAGTGATACCAAACAGTGTAGATTCAGCAAGTCTGAATCTGGCCTATGCTATAAAATGCAGAAGTACTAGAAAATCAAAGTGCATAAAATCACAGTCACAACAACAAAAAACAGTTTAAATAAAGCAGTAATTCACCAGCCATTCCCAGCTTAGAAGGGTATAGGCCACACTCGCCTGCCACAAGAGTCTAGACCACAAACCTTCCTGATATAAAACAACTGGTTTTGGAGCCCATGTGTTTAAGTCAGAACTAAGATACTTTAGAATAACAAACACAATAGGCCTTCAACCAGCAATTTCCAGCTTAGAAGGATGTAGGCTATCTTCTCCTGCCACAGGAGTTTAGACCACAAATCTTCCTAATGTAAAGTAACTGATTTGGAACCCAAGTGCTTAAACCAGAATAAAGACACTTAGAATAACAGGCACAGTAAGCCTTCACCAGCAATTCCCAGCTTAGAAAGGTGTATGCCACACTCTCCTGCCACAAGAGTCTAGACCACAACCATTCTAATGCAAAAATAATAATGTAGCAAATCATTAAAAAGTAAGAAAAAAGTTTAAAATAAGTCCATCTTCAATGAGAGTCAGCCAGAAAAAATCCAGTGATTGTTGGAACTTAAATAATTCCCACTACTTCTAATTCATGCTTTGGATCATAGGATCATAGGAAGTTACTAGGCTATTGGCCCTGAGGCCCTTACAAGCCTAGCCCAGAATTTAGCCCATGTCAAACAAGTCAGCACCCTATGCCACTATCCAGCAGGGACATAGGTGAAATCCCAGGGGTGTATTTTCTGTTCCCCATCCAGTTATCCAGGTTGTGCTTAAAAGGTTTAATGAGGTACTCTGCTTTATGTGGAGAGGGAGTCTATTCCACAAAAGGGGGAGTCTGTGGGACACAAATCTATCCTGCCAACAAGTCCTATTGATGTCATAGACCAGGTTGAGGTCTCATGTGCACATTACTTGAGTGGAGCTTGACTTGCAGATATACAGCAGTCCCATCAGGGTGGGATCTAAGGTTGCTTTGTATGCCAGACAGGGGTCACCTCTGAGGAGTCTGTAGGAGACTGAGTAGAGGGACAGGGCTTTTAGCCTCTCTATGTAGTGAAGATATCTGAGACCCTAGATACTCTGGGTGAGGAATCTCTGTGGTCTCTCCAGCTGCTGCATGTGCTTTGTGAGGTACATGCTGAAAGAGGTATTGTATTCAATAATTGGTCTTGTAAGGGAAGAATACAGGGATGTTATGACCACCTTGTCCCTGGACGAGATACCCTTACTAATTAGGTGGGCCATGTAGAAAGCTTTCTGTACAATGGAGACAATTTGGTGGTCAAAAGTCAGTTTGCTATCAACCTGGGTTACCAAGTCCATCATGACTGATTGCCTGCTTAGTGCCTTATTATCAGTGTAATAATTTGTGGGGATGTCATTCTCCACAAAAGGGATGATGATGCATTTTTTGGCATTCAGTTTGAGGCCATGTTTCTGGCACCAGTCATTTGTTTGGGTGAGACCCTCTTGGTGGATGTCCAGCACCCAGCTTGCAGTCATCTGCAAACTTGGTCAGCCATAGCCCACTAGATTTGTACTGCACCTCTGAGAAGTATATCCCAAACAGCAGAGTCCCCAAGACCAATCCCTTAGGTACACCACTTGTTACGGGTTTACTACTTGAGGTGGCTTCCCCTATTTTGAATAGGTGGGTTCTATCAGTGAGCCAGTCTGCTACCCATCTGGTAACACATGGATTGATGCCTAGTTGAGAGAGTTTATATATTGTACCTGAGTGGGGAGTAGTATCGAAGGCCTTGGCCAGGTCAAGGTAGGTGGTGTGCACTGTCTTCTCCTCATCTATGGCCTTGGTGACTGTCTTAAAGAAATCAACCAAATTTAACAGGCATGACCTCCCCTTGACAAACCCAAACTGTGTGGGATCAAGTGTCTGGTGATTGCCAATGTCCTTGTTAATGAGGTCCATGATAACCTGCTCCATGGCCTTGCAGATCAGGCTAGTTAGGTTGATGGGTCTATAATTTCCTGTATCGGTGGATGCTCCACCTTTGTGCAAAAGGATGACAGTATTTGTCCTCCACTCAGCTGGGATGAAGCCAGTACTCTGGCTTTGGTTAAATAGGGTGCCTAATGGTGCTGCACATTCCTGCCTGAGTTCATGTAGGATGCAGCTTGGGATGTTGTTGTGTCCCATGGAGGTTGTATTTTTTGCCTTTGAGAGGGCAGTGATGACTTGCTCCCTAGAGATAAGGGGAGGGGGCAGGTAATGGGCATGTCCTGTTTTACTGATGTGGGGGACAGAGGAGTGAAGTTTTCACTGAACCTGTCTGCCAGCAGGTTGGCTATATCTACAGTGTTTATGTATGTGGTGTCGTTGACCACCAGTTCTGAGCAGATCTGGGTGCTTCCCTTACAATTGCAGACATATGTGAAGAAAGCCTTATGATTGTCTTTAGTAGATGTGGCCAGTTTGGACTTGAAGTTTGCTTTGGAGGATTTCACTAGTGCTCTTATTTGCTTGTTCAGGCTAAGGAAGGATGGCTTCCAATTAGACATCTGATCCTTCTTGGTCCTAGACAGCAATTTTTTTCCTTTTATTATAGAGTTTATGTATTGTAGATGTCCACCAGACAGGTTTACTCTTCCTTGAGGAGGAGGATTTCATCCTGTCTGGTATTCATGATTCTATGCAGCTATATAAATGCTCATATAGTACTTTGGTGTAAGTTTAGACATATGTGCAAGATTCTGTGGAGGGGGGGGGGCGCTGTGAAACTGTCTATAACTTCCCTCAGGAGGTTGTAATCAGCTTTGGAGAAGTTTTTTTTTTTTGACCCTGGGGGGTTGGGGGAGATGGTGATGTCGAAAGTGACTCTTTTGTGGTTGGATCTTGCCAGGGATGATGACACTTTAGGGATGCTGCAGTGGTTACTCATGTTTTTTAATACCAAGTCCAATATATTTTCACCTCTTGTAGGGGTGTCAACCAACTGGTCCAAGGCATTTGCATTGACAAAATCAAGTAATCTCTGGGAATTTGTGTTTTGGCATAAGTATTTCTTCCAATCTGTAGTTGGATAGTTAAAGTTACCCAGGATCAGGGTAAAGGGTTGAATCTTGATAGATTCGAAGAGATCCAGATAGATGGAGTGGGCATCTTGACTCAAAGTTGGAGCCTGTAGCTACCTATGATTTGAATAGGGGTCTTGTCAATTTTTAACTGCACCTGGAGTAATTCTTGTGCATCATACTGTTTGACCAGCCTAGACATGTGTATATCTTTTATATATTTTTTTATATATATTGCAACTCCACCTCAGTTTGTTTTGCTGCCCACGGCTTGGGGTCTGAATGAATGATAGGATGAGTAACCTGGTATGGCTGGGGTACTCTCCACAGCTTTGAACCAGGTTTCTGTGACTGCAAAAATGTCAGCTTCTTCCAGGGTTAAGAATGCTTGCAATGAGTGCAGTTTCATGTTTAGATGCCTAGCTTTTAGCAGCATAACCTTTAATTTCTGTTTTGATGAAATTTTCACGTTGGTAGTTTTGACCTCATAACATTGCCTAAAAAAGGCACTATGGGGGAGGCAAGAGCCTTTGCCAGGAGGCTGAAGCCCAAGGGAGACAGATGCAGGCCATCTCTGGCAAAGCATCATGGCTTGTCAGTCATATCATCCCAGGCTGTCAGGTAATGGATACCCCTTGAACAACACCAGAAACTAAGCCAGTTGTTAAAGTTAATCATTTTCTGTATGCATTGAGGCATCATTCTGGGTGATGGTAGAATGCTGCTTAAGTCTACGAACATACCTTCCTGGGGCACATATTCAGAGAGCTCCATCATGTCTCTCTTCATATAGTCCACGGAGGTACATCTCAAGTCCAACATGGACTAAGACAGAGTCATAACAGTACCTGTTGAGAGACTTAAGTGCATTGATGATATGGGATATTCTGGCACCTGACAAACAACTAACAGTGACTTTCTCCTTATCCAGCCTGGTGAGGGGCACATCTGTGTGTCTCACAGTGGAGTTTCCTATGACTAATATGTTGGGTTTATGTTTAGGTCTTAGTGGCTGTAAGACACAGGTGCGTGGACTATGTGTGGTGTGGTGGGCAGTGGAGTTTGCATGTGTTTATGCCTCAGAAGTCTCTTTTCTTTGGGTATGCTTTTTTGAGGGCCTCTGCATATGTGGGAGTGTGTTGTGTAGGTGTGGATGGTGTTTGAGGTGTGGTGTTCATGTTGTCAACCTTCTCAGGTATGTGGGGGAGAGAGTAATGACATTAGGTGCTTGATGTATTTGCATCTCTCACAAATTGTGTTCCTAGGTGGTAATAGTAGAGGGTTGTCCGTGTACATGAGGCAGTTGCTACACTGTCTCAGGATGCCCATATCGACCGGACTGGCAGGAGAAAATGTAGGAAATTCTCCATCCATATTTGTCAAAACTAATAAAGCTAAGAGGGTAAAGGGAGGAGGGTCTGTGAGTAGTACTACTAGATGATAACACAAGTGCTACTATGGGAAAACGTGAGCTAGAATACCTCAAAAAGGGTTAAAAACTGTGCAGCTGAAGTTCTGGATGCCACAGACCTGTATCTAGACAATGCTACTCAATGTTAAGGTTAAGGTTAAGAACTCAGTAAGAAAAAACTCATGATGAAGCACAGATTAATCAATTATAGTCAAAAGAATAGAACTCCCAGTGGTATTTGCCAATGCAAAAATCAAAAGAACACTTCTGCAAATAATCTTCAGCTTCACAGGAAAGAAATGTTGATTTAAATATTCTTCTTTTTCCATACTACAGTATGGACATCAGAAAATATTTTCCTCTGCTTAATTACTTCAAAAGTTAAGTCTGCAGAAACTGAAATCTTCACTCCTTCAAATGTGAAACTTTTCCTTCTTATAGCGGTAACTAAGCGTTTCTCTTGACCTTTTGACTTATACAATTTAACAATTCATTTAGGTTTGCATGTGGCAACACTATCATATGATGGTAAAAATACTCAATGAAATCTACCTGATTTGAATATTTCATAGGGGGTATACTCAAGTAAATTGTTAACCATAGTCTGTAGTGTCTATTCTACTTTCATTTTGTTTATCCCTTTTTTCAGGGATATTTACTATTCATAAGATATTATATTGAGCAGGAGTTAAATCATCTAATAAATGGATTTTTTAAGTTTTTTTTTTAACTTTCCATTTTCACTTTAAAGGTTTCTTGTTCAAATTGTAATGCAGCTAATTTGGGTCTACTTCAGAAAACCAAAAACGTAAAGTCTCGAACGCTCACATAAGCAAATAATCAAAAACTTGAAAGTGGTATTTTGGGATCTCAGTACAGTGAAGACTGGAATATTTGCCCTTTCCTCACTGTAGTGCAATCTTGGAGTAGGGATATATATTTAGAGGGGTGTGTGGGGGGCACAGCCCCCCACATTACCAATTTTGATTTTTTGATTATCTGAGAGTTTGCGTTTTCAGTTTTATGACATAGACCCGCTAATTTGCCTTCCAGATTTTGAAACAGTTTATTAATTTTGGGACTGCTGATAATAAATGTTATTAATGGTACTTTGCATTTGAGTAACTGAATCTACTGCTAATTCAAGCTTTTCTGACTTTTCAATAACATCTTGTAATTTTTCAGTTATAGCCTTTATTAGTTTTGCCACACCAGTTTCCTTATTTGGGACTTATGGCATCTCTACTACTTATAATACTGGTCTTATCTGATTTTCCCTGGTTTCCTGTAGTTTAGATATTAATACTTCACCCACTTCTGTTTTCTTCAATATTAACCTTGTCAGTCATAAATTTAAATAATGTTTTACTATCTTAACAGCAGGTATTTTTAACAACCAGAAATTATTATTTTATTTTATAAGGTTTTGAAAGGGTTGGATATTTTGTTTTACATTCTGTTATAGTGAAAAACTGTTACCATCACTCCACCATGGCAGAGGCCACATGTATGTCTAGTACTACCAGTGGTGAACTTGAAAAAGCAATCTCCCAACACAGCTTATTCAACAGATCATCTATACACATTTCCTTGCCCGATTTACATTTTGCCTTCAAACCAGACTTCCATTGATTATGTAGCATCCTCTGCAACTTCAAAAGGCACATGCTACAAAGACTTTTTTTATTCTCGATAACTAGATGCAGGCTTAGGGGTCAGATATTTCTCTGGCTAACAACTGACTTGAAAAGCCTGATGAAGCAGAGGAGCAATGCTTGGAAAAAAAGAGTGGAAATGAAATTCCCAGTGATATTTTTAACATCTTTATTAAGTCACAACTGAAACAATGCAGGTGTACATACATTAATTGATAGAAAAGAAAGCAAACCATAGTGATACTTCATTGTTGTCATGCAGTAAACATACTTATCATTCACCTATTACATAAATTTCACAATTCATGCCGTCCTTAAACCTCACTTCTCCCCCTGAACATTTTTCTGCATGTAATATTCTCACAAATTGCATTAATTTATACCTAATTTACTCCTTCTGTTTTCTAAAGATCCCACATCTAGTTCATTTGTCTCATTTGCAACATTCAGTACTTCAGTTATAGTTGTTTAGATTTTAATTACTGTTTCCCAGTAATTGCTCTTTTGGAAGCCACCAGTATTAAACTTAGTAAGGCCTTACTATGTCTACACAATTCTGAGCCAGTGTCCCAGTTCAAAAGAATAATTTATTTCCCCCAATATTTCTGACAAAGTACGTTGAAGTGAGTTTTTAAATTCCTCCATCTCACTGCACTCCCAAAAGATATTTTCCCAATCACCTCACTCTTTTCATCATACCTCCAGCATTTGATGTATACCCAAGAAAAACTCTCTGAAGTATGTTTGGGGAATAAAAATACCAATGCAAACACTTCAGCCTTCTCAAATTTGTTGCACACTTGCAAGCAATACAGATATCTCCTGATTCTTCCTTTGTAAATTGCCTTTCCTGCTTCTCTTCCTAATCTTCTTTCATAGTCTTATAAAATATTGCATGATAGCTATATGCCCTAATAGTTATCCCTATTTATTTCCAGCTTCTGTTCTAGTCTCTATAAAAACTAAACAAGACCTGCTATTTCATTTAGTATTCCCATATCCCTTTCCTTTGCCTATCCTCTGATACTATTTCCTGGCAGAGAAAGCAGTCTCTCACCTGCAGTCCAAACTTCTTGGCCTCATCCCACATTTCTACCTTTCTCACCCTAGTTATTCACTCCCAATGTCTTAGTGCCTTGCCAGTTTTATCCAGTAAATTCCAGCCTCTCTTGATTATTTTCTATATTGTTAAATGTAGTCATCCCTATTGGCAAAATCTTTCTCCATGCCCGTGTTGGTTCAGCTCTTGGAACACTTTCTACTACTTTATGAATACAATGTTATTTATGGTTGTGGTTAATCTCCTTAAGGTCCTGCATCCAAAATGTTATTCTCTCTTTATTTTTCTACCCATCCTCATTTCATCACCTCTTTCCACTTTAATTTACAACCTTCTGCTTGTGTCATATATATGAGCCTTAACAGTATAGCTCTAAAGTATCCCCATAAATTAGGTAATCCTAAATCACTTTGCTTTATAAGGAGAATCAACTTATTCCACTTAACTCTTGTCCTCACCCCCTCCCAAATAAATCTCTTCACCTCTTGATTATTGCCCACAACTTCTCTTCTGGTTGGTGAAAACATGCCCAACTGATATAAAAATCTAAAAAAACTAAAAACATTTTCACCTCTCCTATCTTGCTATTCATAATCAACAGCTTCCAGTTTCTTCATTTTTCTAATATCTTTTGTTTAGTCTCTTCCCATATACCCTTACTAAATGTAACACAATCATTTTTAATACACTCACCTAAATATTTCTTCATAACAAATCACCATAAATATAAGTACTACTGAACAAATGTGTGGACATACAGATTACCACTACAGCCTTTATTGTCATTAATTTTACATCCAAAAATGAACTGAAACGAACAAAACACCAAAATGTTATTTTTCTGGATTTTTCAAGTACAAAATAATACCATCTCCAAATAAAGTTAACTTTTCTTGATTACCATACCAGTTAAATTCTTGAATTATTCAGTTCCTTATTTTCTTTGTCAGTGGTTATAAATAAATAAATAAAGCAAATAATAAAGGGGAAAGAGGATACTCCTGCCTTGTTCCTCTGCTCAAACAGCTTAATGACAAGGAATCCATCCACCTTAATTTTTGCATCTGCACCTTCTTTATAGATCCACCTAATTAACTCATTACATCCAAGTGATGCCTCCAGGTGCATCTGCAGTTAACTCCTACTGACGCCTCTAGGCATCAACTATTGCTTGTTCATATTTGCATCAATAATTCTAAAAACCATGCTACTTACAAGGTTTTAAAAGATTTCATCTTAAAGCTTACACAACAGTAAACTCAACTACATTAATATTTGACCTCTATCTAGTGCAGATAAATAGCTATAAATTGTTCTTTTTAAGATATTAATTTATATAGATATAATTTTCACATTTTTCTAAATATCTCAATAACCAAGTAACACAGACAGAGCTCCTTAGCCTCATATGAATGCTGATTGATTACACATGACCTCTCTCATCTCTTCCTATCCTACTTATTTATTGTTGAGCATTACCTTCCTCTATCCTTTACATAATTTTCTTTTCCACAGATATGTTCATTTTTTGCCTTTTTTATTTAGATGTTCTGCTTTATACAAATTTTCAGAAAATACCCCAAATATTTCTAATACCTTTATTGGATATCTGGTTATTGTTCTTGCCATAGGATCCCCAAGTATGGGAATAACCCTTTCTACTTTCTATTGCCCAAGCCATTGTGCTAAAAGTTTTTGTTTTCTAAAATTGTTATTGTCATGTTACACATGCTTGTGTATTTGTTGTTCAGCTAAGAAATTGCCTTTTTTGTATTTTGTCCTAGCTGTTTTCCGGTAGCCTAGCTCAGTTAGCTAACTCCACCCACCTCCCCCATTTTCTTCAGTTGTGTGTTAGACTCCATTGCAGCCACATGTATATTGCTGGAGTGTGACAAAGCATCATTATTTGACTTTTTTGGAATAATTTCTTGTATTAAGATCTGCACAGTTTGGAAATTAAACTATTTAACTGTCTCCACAGGTGTCTTTTTGATTGAGTCACAGTCTGCTAACACTGTCTGTGGTGGTGAGTAAACTTCTTAACACATCTTGCTACAGATTAGAAGATTACACTTGCTATTACAGGGGAGGCAGAACAGTTACTAAGAAATAGTTTCTTAACAGCAACCTTTCTAAGCTCATGCATGTCAGCCAAAAAACTTCATTATTTTCTTTTAGCACTCTGTAGCTGTTCCTTTTCTTGTTCAGTGATATTTAGGTTCATAGGTTGGTACTAGGCTATCGGCCCTAAGGCCTATACAAGCCTAGCCATAACAATTCCCTGGATATTTCTTCCCACAATATTTACTTCCCTGGACCCCTGTCTAGCAGGGCGACTGACATGATCCCTGGGGTGAATTTCCTATCTCCCATCCAATCATCAAGGTTCCTTTTGAAGAGGGCAAAGGAGGCGCTCTGCTTGACATGTATGGAGGCACTCTGCTTGACATGTATGGGCAGTCTATTCCCAAGTATGGGGAGTCTCTGGGTCAGGAACCTATCCCTCCAGCAAGTTTTGTTCATTGTGATGACAAGGTTTAGATCCCTGGAGCATGTGGCTCTGAGGGATTGGGATTTCCTTAAGTGGAGCATGTCCAACAGCTCAGGGTTTGACATGGCCTTGTATGTTAAGCAGAGATTGCCTCTGAGTAGACAATATGCCTCAGAGTATAGCTGGAGTTTTTTAGACGGTCAGCATATGGCATCTGCTTTAGGCCTGTGATTCTTTTAGTGAGGTATTTCTGCGGCCCTTCCATTTCCCTTATCCTGCAATAATTTAACCGTTGTCAGTCCTTATAAATAATTCTTAATGTTAAGTTGTCATTCTCGCCTTCATTCTTGCTGGATGGGTTCGGAGCCGATCCTCAGCTCCGACTCGGCCTATATTATAGCTCGAGAGCTATTTTTACCGGCTCGAGGCAGCCCTATATCCCATAATAACATGTGCTAACTCCCCAGATCTCGTTTGCTGCTTCACTACAAGGTTGCTTTTTTACCGGCTCAGGTCAGTAAAGGATTTTTTTCAGCGAATTTCTAATTTTTTGAGATAGTTATTAGGCTATTTTCCCTACTTTGTTTCCTATCGATTTTTTACTTAATAGAGTTTGTTTTCGTAAGCCCTACCCACCCCTGTAGTTAACTTTTATAATCAGGCCTACAGGCCTTAGTTTCTTTACTCAACTTTGTGTGTGTGTTGTTCTTTTAATCAGTCCCCTCATCTCCCCCTTGTGTGTAAGTGAGTGAGTGTGTGTACTGATTGTGTGACTGTCTTAGGGCAATGTCCAAAGACATTAAGGTCTCGGGATTCAAGAAGTGTGACTCGTGCTGTCAGAAAATGTCTCTGACAGACGGTCACACTTCTTGTGTCTATTGCTTGGGGCCTTTACACCTGCAGGACTCTTGTTCCATTTGTCACGGATTTAGTTCAAGAGTCCTGCAGGAAAAGCGTAACAAGCTTATTCTAAGGGGCTTGTTAAAGCCTGATGACTCACCATCCAAGTCTGGCTCGGGGAAGCCATCAAAAACCGGCAAACCCTCGGCTCCAGCTTCTGAGCCGAGGGCTGGTGTTGTCGAGACGGCTCCGACCTCGGTTCCGGCTGGCTCTGAGGTGAGCAAAGTGGGTTCCGCTTCGAAACCATCATCAGAGCCGACCCCAGCATGCAAGCGCTCTAGGTCCCCTTCTTTAGAGTCCGTCAGATCGGCTCCGAGGTCCCCCCTTCTATCGGAACGCAGTCATAGGACTCATTCATCGAGGTCTTCCAGGCTCTCCGATCAGGACATCGAGAGGGTGGTCAGTAGACTCATAAAGTCCCAGGCTCTGGCCCAAATGCTTCAGAGCCCATCTCACCAGACTGTGGCTCCTTCGATACAGTTATCCATTCCTCCTCTGACTCATTTCTCGAGTTCAGAGCCGGAGTTCGTCAGAACCGTGACCTTGCCCACGTCGGAGCCGATACCCCCTCCTTCAGCTCCAGTGTCGTCGGCTCAGACCTCTTTATTGGTTTCGTCCATGGAGAGGTCCGGGCGCCGGGACTCCATTGTCGGCTCCGAGGGGGCGAGTGGCATCGGACCCTTGTCTGACCCCGCTCTCCCTCTCAGAGCTTCGGCTCTGGTTAGTTCAGCCCTGACATCATTCTCGGAGCCTTCTCTGTCGGTTCCGGGGGCGGTTCTGGCCTCTTCGGAGCTGGGGTTACCTTTGGTGTCTGATAGGGGAGCCTTCGAGGTGATGAGGAGTGTGCTGGACCCAGTGTCCACTCCAAGGTTAAGTTCTGTGGCTCCTCCCTCTGTAGTGCCTGTTACGGTCTCTGGCGACCCTCCTATACCTGACAGCAGAGATCCAAAGCGTAAGGTACCTACTTTGGGTGTTTTCTCCTCTTCCGAGGGTTCCCCTGAAGTTTCAGGGGAATCCCCTAGGAAAAGAAAGTGCAAGAGGAAGCACATAGACTCCCCCGAGTCTGTCACGTCAGACACCGACTTGGATGAGTCAGAGGGTTCCCCCAGATCCCCCTCTGAGGATGTCTCCTTTTCAGACATCCTGGAGATCCTAAGACAGAGGGGAAATTGGTCCACTCTCAAACCTTCTGAGGACGGGTCGGTTTACCTTGACGCCTTTGGATCTCGCCCTTCCACCTCCTGGGTGTCTCCCCCTTTCAACCCACTAATGGAGGTAGTGGCTAGAAAGGCGTGGGCAGCTCCTGATTCAATGGAACCTACCCCTAGGAGGCCTTCGAAATTTATTTCTGCACCAGATGACAAATCCTTTCTCACCAAAGGTGTTTCAGTTGATGCTATGGTGGTAGCAGCAGCCACTAAGAAGGAATTAGCTGATCCTTCTGTACCTGTTCATCCTCCTAACAAAGAGTCCAGGACCATGGACAAGTACGGCAAGTGGACCTTTGCTTCAGCGACATTTTCTATGCGATCGCTGAACTATTTATGTAATTTCACCTGCCTTCAAAGAGACTTGCTCACAGAGCTGGGTGAAACGGTACAGGATCCTTCTGCTGTGGGGTTTAAGGACAAAATAAACTCTCAGCTGGCTACCCTGAACTCCATTGTTAACTCCTCCATGCGGCTAATCTCTTATGCAGCCGATGGAGCGAGTAGGGCCGCTGGCATAGGCGTTGCGTTGAGATGCCACACTTGGATGCGACTCTGTAATTTTGCTGACCCCTTCAAGGCATCCTTCACCAACACCCCCTTTGACGGTTCGGAATTGTTCGGGCCTCAGGTGAAGAATACCCTCACCAGATGCGAGCAAGATGGTAAGACTCTCTCTGCTGTGGGAGTCCGTTTTTCCACGCCTTCTAGACCTTATCCTAAGGGACAGAGGGGTGGAAAGATGTGGTTCCGCAAACCACAGGGAGTCGCGCCTGCCGCACGTGGTGAATTTCCCCCTAGAGGCAGAGGGGGGAATAATAACAGACGCTGCCCCAGGGGCAGAGGGGGTCCACAAAACCAGGGTTCCAGGGAATCTTTCCCTGACCAACCCTTTCAGCATCCCTGAGAAGCTGCCCGACTGTCCACCTTCGGAGGCAGTTGGGGGAAGATTATCTCTGTACCCGGAAGCCTGGCAATCCATCACTCAAGACACATGGGTACAGAAGATCATATCTGAGGGTTACAAAATTCCTCTCACTTTCCCTCCGGTACAACCGCCAAAACCCCTACCAGACGTACCACCCGCACAGAGGGGTCAGGCTCAGCTAGAAATAAAAAAGCTGTTAAACAAAAGAGTCATCCAGGCAGTCCCAGCAGATCAGCTAGGATCCGGAATCTACTCCAGGTTCTTTTTGGTACCAAAAAAGACAGGAGATTGGAGGCCCATTTTGGACCTCAGCAGGTTAAACAACTATGTGTTAAAGACAAAATTTCGGATGGTAACACTGCAGTCCATTCTACCCTTTTTGGGCAGAGACAACTGGATGTGCTCGTTAGACCTCCAGGACGTGTACTACCACATAAAAATACACAGGTGCTCCAGGAGGTTTCTCCGCTTCTGGCTGGGAGTCAGTCATTTTCAATTCAGGGCCCTGCCCTTTGGTCTCACCACAGCACCCCGGGTGTTCACCAAATGTTCGGCAGTGGTCACAGCTCACCTGAGACAAAAAGGATTCCAGGTGTTTCCATACTTAGACGACTGGCTCATTTCCGCTACCACCAAACAGGATCTCATAATGGCCAGGGATTATACTATCCATCTTTGCAACAGCCTGGGTATTTCTATAAATTTTGCAAAGTCCTCCTTGTCGCCTTGTCAATGTATAAACTTTATAGGCGCCATATTAAACACCACAGAAATGTCTGCAACATTACCACCTCAGAGAGTGACAGACATAAGACGGAATGTTCAGCTCCTGTTTCAGTCCAGCAGAGTCCAAGTCAAGCTAGTATTGAAAGTGTTGGACCTCATGGCGGCGGTGATTCTTCTACTTCCATTAGCACGCTTCCACATGAGGCTCCTTCAGTGGATGCTGTTTTCTCGGTGGTCCTTTCAGCAGCTGCCAATGACCCACAACATTTTGATAACACCATCTTGCAAGAAACATCTCTCCTGGTGGATGGTTTCCCCTCAGCTTTTTCAGGGCAGACCTTTTGTTCTCCCCCCTCCAGTTGCCACTGTCACAACGGATGCCTCCCTGATCGGGTGGGGGGGGCATTATCAGGGCAGGATGGTCCAGGGCACTTGGCAACAGTCAGAATGCCACCTGCACATAAATGTCCTGGAGATGAGGGCAGTGCTTTTGACGTTGCAGGCCCTTCAGAGCTCTCTTCCCACGGGGACTATAGCAATTCAAACGGACAATATGTCTGTAGTGTGGTACATAAACAAGCAGGGCGGAACAAAGTCCTACCCTCTCTATCAAGAAGCACTCAGACTTTGGCAATGGGCGATTTCATCTCAACGGTTTCTGATAACAACGCACATCCCCGGGAAGTCCAACGTCATAGCAGACAGATTGAGCAGAACTATCCTCATGCCTCACGAGTGGTCTCTAAATCAAGCGGTAGTAGACGGAATTTTTCGGAAGTGGGGCCAGCCTTGCTGTGACCTTTTCGCAACTCCGCAAAACAGCAAGTGCCTCGACTTCTTCACACTTTTCCCTCTACCAGGCCAGCCCCTCAGAGACACTCTTGTTCACGTTTAGCCCCGGGGTCTTCTTTATGCCTTTCCTCCCTTTCCATTGATCCCGCAACTAATTCAGAAAGCAACTGCTTTGAGATCCAAAATTATCCTCATTGCCCCTTTTTGGCCTCGACAAGTTTGGTTCCCGTTCCTGCACAAATACCTACTGGAACAGCCTTGGCATCTGCAACCCCTTCCAGATCTGTTGACCCACCTCACGGGCAAGCTGCATCAGTCTCTACATTCCATCAACCTCACAGCTTGGTTGCTCCACTTCCAGCCATAGCCAGGCTTCCCCTTATTTCTCCTCCTGTTCGTGATATCATTCTGGCTTCCCATAAGTCCAATACCAGGAAGACTTATGCAAGTAAATGGAAGCGTTTTTCACACTGGGCACAAACTAGATCTTTAGATCCCTTCCATGCACCCATTCATGAGGTTCTAGACTTCCTGTTGGAGCTTTTTCATTCGGGGTCATCATCGGCCACTATCAGGGTACAATTAGCGGCCATTGCTAATTTTCATGTTGGACTCTTAGAAGCAAGTATTATGTCCCACAAACTCTGTAAAGCCTTTCTCAAGGGCATTTTGTTACTCAGACCTCCAGTTAAAGATCCACCCCCACAATGGGATTTGAATTTAGTTCTAACTTCACTAATTCTACCCCCTTTTGAACCGGCAGCTTCTTGCTCCCTCAAACTTCTTTCTTGGAAGACGCTGTTTTTAGTAGCTATAACATCTGCCAGAAAGGTATCAGTACTTCAAGCCTTGTCTGTCCGTCCTCCCTATTTGGTTTTTCATCGCCAATTACGGTATTACCTAGACAGGACAAAACAATTCAGAAGGTCAGACCAGCTCTTCCTCCCTTATGCTGCAGGCAAGAAAGGGCTTCCAGTATCGAAAGTTACTCTTTCCAGATGGCTGACATCTATTATTACCTTGATCTATGAGTTGAGACACAGGCAACTACCCTCTAGGCCTAAAGCTCATTCAACCAGGGCACTATCAACTTCAACGGCTTTTCAAGCAAGGTTACCACTAGATGCCATTTGTGCAGCAGCTATATGGACGTCCAAACATACCTTTATTGCCCATTACAAGCTTGATCTAGCCTCCAGAAATAGAGCTGATTTTGGTTCCACTGTACTCAGGAGTCTGTTCCATTGTGCCACCCAGGACTAAGATGCTAGGGACGCTGTCCCATCCAGCAAGAATGAAGGCGAGAATGACAACTTAACATTAAGAAGTTATGTCTTACCATAACGTTCCATGTTAGTTGTCTTCTTCTCGCCTTCTTTCTTGTGTCCCTCCCTCCTGCTCCCTAGCCTGGATAGACTCAAAGTTCTGAGTCCTTCCATTTCTGGAGATACAATATGTTGCGTCTTTCATGGTATCCTTAGTGTTACTAGCAGGTAATCTGTACTCGTAAAAGAGGATTATAATATTATTATTATTATAATATTACTTTTGATACTATGTCTTAGCTTCCAAACGAGATCTGGGGAGTTAGCGCATGGTATTGTGGGATATAGGGCTGCCTCGAGCCGGTAAAAATAGCTCTCGAGCTATAATATAGGCAGAGTCGGAGCCGAGGATCGGCTCCAAACCCATCCAGCAAGAAAGAAGGCGAGAAGAAGACAACTAACATGGAACGTTATGGTAAGACATAACTTCTTATTACTTCTTTCCCATTTCTCTCTTCTTTCCTATTTTAAACTCCATTTTCATTTTATCCCTTTAAATATTTATAGCTTCTGAAGAAATTCATATCTTCTCTTGAATCATTTCCATTACCAATTCTTTAAATCACTCTCTTTTTAACAGGCAAGTAGAAAAGTGCCAGGGTCTCATTTTAATTCATTACATTCTACCTTCAATGCAATTTCAGTTTCTATCTTTGCATGACTGAAAGTTGTTGGATGGGTGCCAAAGCTTTCAGTTTAATACAAATGTGTACATGAAAAAAAAATTGCTATCCAAACTACTCCAGTTATTGTACCTCAGGGATCAATATGTGAATTCTGTCTGAGTGCCTACTACTGATTTCACATATTCCATACCAAATATTCTCATACATTTCTTTAGAAATCTACCCTGTTTTGTGATATTTTCCTTCTAAGTCGCCCTGATACATCCTCACCATTGCAAATTAAGTTTCAATTCCCACCCATGAATAATATTCTTTACTGAAAAAGATTTCTCCCAAAATTTTCTTAAGGTCAGCCACAAAAATCTAACATTAATTTCTTGTTTCCTCTTCTATTGTTACTGCAGGGTCTCTAGCAGTCAGTATTATTACTTCACTTTTCCTTTGTTTCTAATATTTGTCCACTGTGAAAGCCACTGTCAAATTCAGTGCTCATTTCTATTCAAATACGTCCTCTACAGTACTGCTATTTGCACCCATTTCTTAATAAAAATCTAATACTTTGATTTTTGTCTATACGTATAACCATTTAGATTCCATGATAACATGGAGAGAGTAGCTATTATGACAGAATGCTCATCCAAATTAAGTAACATTTTCAGAACTCTTACCCATTTTAACTTAAAAAATACACAAAATTATATACATTTTCAGCAAATGAAATGCACTACTCCAGAAAGGAGCAGCTGCCCCAAATTGATGTCTGGAAACAGAGACATTGCGTAATTTATTAATTACCCCCAAAAAAGTGTTACAGACCAAGCTCGCACGTATACTGAGTGCTATCTGTTCTTTTCTTATTTCTATTTCCCACCCAGATGTAGAAAAACAGCTTATGTGCATAGCTTGTAGCGCTAAGAAAAACTATACAGGCTACCTAACTGGACACCATTATATGTAAGGAATTAAATTATTAAGGTTGCCAGGGAGGTAATTACTTATACAAATTATTCATTCCCAGTTTCAAACTCTATTTTTCACTGAATTGTTTTGTGCTGTACCTTAAAATGTTAATTAAACAGTACCTCATAGTTATCTCAGCAAAGTATGCTCAGAACTCTCAAGATTAGTGCTTGTACCTGCAGACAGCTCACCTACAATTGAAAGCAATCAGCAATGAGAAAAAAACATCTCATAACTTTGCCAAAGTGGAAAGGGATGATGATGAACATGGGAGAAGTTCAAGAAACAAGGAGAGACTGGGATTTTTTATGCAGACCTTTAAGGAGAATAACAATAATCACATTGAATATTATAATGATAAAGTAGTAGAAAATATTCTAAGAAGTAAGCCAACATGCGAATGGAGAAAGGAGATTCTTCCGATAAGGATGACTGAATTAGAGATACAGACAATAGGCAATTGATGGCTGGAATTTATTGGAGAAAACTGGCAAAGGAACCAAAGTATTGGGATCAAATAACTAGAGAGGGAAAGGTAATAAAATGGGGAGATACTAAGAATTTATTTGAATTGCAGGATAGAGACTGTCTTCTTCATCAAGGATTAATATCAGAGTATAGGCAAAGAGAAAGAAATGGGGAGGGGGGTCCTAAATGAAAGACCAGCACTAGTAGAGTTTTTAATAAAATCTGGAAAAGAAGCTGCTGTTAAAAAAATAATAATTAGTAGAACACATAAATATTGCATGATACCTATAAGAATCAATCAGAGAAGGTTAGAAAGGATTGGGAAGAGAGACTGGATAAGCAATTCACAAAGAAACAATGGTAGAATATATATATGCATGTCTCCCAAATATGCAACAAAATCTGGAAGATTTAGGATTTTTGCTTGGAAATATTTACATAGATATTTTTATACCCCAAGTAAACTCCAGAGAATTTTTCCTCAGGTAGACAGCAAATGTTGGAGATATGATGGGGAAGAAATAATATATTTTCTGGGTGTGTTATGAGTTGGCAGACTTTAAAGATTTCCTGCAGACTACTCTATCAGAGATATTGGGTGAGCAAATTGGTGTAACTAGGGAAATGCTTTTTCTGAATTATGATATAGAATTGGAATTGCCTAGATATAGTAAGGTCTTGCTGAGTCTAATTATGGTTGCTGCCAAAAAAGCAATTACTAGAAAATGGAAATCAAAGTCTAAGCCAGTTGTACTAGAAGTAGTGAATATTTATTTATTTATTTTTTTATTTTACATTTGGTTACCAGGAAAATCAGACTGGACACATGTCCTTTTTCAGAGGAGGCCCAGGGAGAAAAGCTCCACAATTAAGACACATTACATTTGAACTTGAGTTTGACAAACACATTTAAACATTATTAAAATATAGAAAAATACAAGTGAAAAGGTTTATGAAATTACAACATAAACAATCAATAGCGACATTTATAGAGAATAAGTGTGTAACAGAGCAGAGTCAATTAAAAGTAGGACACATAAAGCTAGAGAAGCTGTTTGCAGTTACATTGGAATATTCAACTAGACTTAGTGAGGCTCATATGATAGTAGCTGTACTAGACAGACATAAGATAGCAATACGTTTATAGATGGAAGATAGGCATTGATTGAGCGAGGACTATCACAGTTATAGAACCTTGTTCCTACCAGGTGTGCCTTTAGTGAACTTTTGAAGTGTACTAAGGAGTTATTCTATGTTGATGGGTAGGAATTCCATTTTTTGGCAATGTAATAAGAGAGGAGAGATGCTCCTGCTGTATTGTTTGTTTTAGTTACTTTCAGAAGGAGTTTATTATTTGTTCGTAGTACCCTGTTGCTAGTATAAGGTTGAATTAGATTTTGAAGTGATGGAGTTTTATCTGGATGGTACATAATTTTGTGGGCTAATATAAGTTGGTTGTAAGGGAGAAGCTAGGGAAGTTCCAGCCTGTTGAGCTGCTTTAATGTTTGACATTGGTGATTTCTGTAGGGGGTATCAGTGGCAAACTTAACAATTTTGTTGTAGCATGACTCTAATTTTGTTAAATCCGTATATAGTATATAGTATAATAGTATAAGTGTATATATATGGGTCTACTTCTAATGCCCGAAACGCCGATTCACCGACAGGGAAATGACCGACGCCAGAAACCCGACAACACACAAACCCCCCCAAACCCCAAGCTCCTACCTGCACCTAACTCACTTACACCCCAAACCCCTATATATATATATATATATATATATGTGTGTGTGTGTGTGTGTGTGTGTGTGTGTATACATAGAATATAGTAACAGAGATAAAACAACTGGAATTGGGATGTTTAGAAAAGGGTAGGAGTAGATTTCATAGGGAAAAAAAGGAAATTGTGGAATCAGTACATAAAGGGGAGGAATGAGGTTTAAAAGAAGGCATGATTTGATTGAGCTATGTAATGTTTGACTGACAATAATTGGGTATATTATAAGTGATGTCCAATATTTGCAACTAAAATTGTGTCAGTATGGTTTGTGATATAAAATGCTTGCAACTCCGATTATGTCAATATGGTTTGTTTTAATTTATATAAATGTATGATTGCCTATGTCATAAGGGATAATTTAATAAAGATGTTTTTTTTTGTAAAAAAAATGAGGGCTAGAAAGGCCTCCTCTTTATATCTGTTTCCCCACCAATATGATCTCAGTCACTCTTCATGTCTTGTTATGTCTGTCTGGATAGGTGCATTCAGGTCCCCCATTATCAACACCAAGTCATGTTTTCGTGATTTATCTAGTAGATCTTGCAAGTTGCAACTGCTGCTTGAATGCACTCTTTTCCACACTATCACAACCCTTCTGAGATTATGAATAGTGCCCCAAATGGCCTAAAGATTAAGGTGTTTGCCTTACAAACACAAGGTGCAGGGTTTGAGTCTCACAAGGGATAATTGTCTAGGCTTACAATGGCTCACAAGGGCAGTTAGCCTAGTATGAACCTATCAACCAGAGTCTGATTGTCATGAGTCTGCCACTAGTTCTGATGACATCCTTCATTGTCTTTTGATTTCTGTCCATTACCACAATTCTCATACCATTTCTAGTCTGTCTTTCCCCTGAGTAGTAGTCTCCACATCCCAAGCCAAGTGGCCTCTCTAGCAGATAGATGAAACATGATGGTGAAATAGACTCATTACATGCAACACCTCCCCACCTTTAGAGCAGGCTGCACCTGCAAATTGAAAAGAGCCTAACACTAACATCCTTCAAATGATGACTGGAATGGTATCCACAAATTTATGCCAGGCTTGACTGGAGAACACAAGTGAAGTGCATGCCAGGCTGGAAGATACAGATATGCTGAGGAGGCAGTGTGCTACCACTGAGTTGGAGGGTGGTAATTTAGCCCCTTTGCACCTTCCTTGAGACTGGGGCACCCAAATATACGTTACCACAGAGGTGGGACATTTACCTCACTAGCTGTGTTCAAAGCAAGCAAGTAACATGCACAGGAGAGAGAGAGCACAGATATCCACTGTCCCACAGTACAATGTACTCTCCCCCAGTCAATATGACACTTGCACCCAATGAAGTAACAGGATATGCAATATTTATGATATTTTTGCTACAGAATAGAAACAGCTTATCTTGTATAAAACAGTTACATGTAGTTGAGATACAGAGTCTCAAAGTACATTAAAATGAATGGTGCATATTGAAATAGTCCATGATCAAATAATTGCTTTCAGCTGTGTCATAAATGGAATGTCCTGTGAGAATTCATATTTGATGAAAATCAAGTTACCCATACAGTTGATTATACAAAGCTAATTATAGTGAGTGCAGGGACTTTGTCAGGTCAGATGTATTGCTCTGTGATCCTGTGTTTGATTATTCACCCTGTTTTGAAAATGTCATGGACACACTAAATGACCTTGCATACACAAAGCCAAAAATAAATCAGGATATCTAATAAATGGAGCTGATCTAGTGTTCCTTCCCTCTTCCATCTCATATTATTTAAAGTATATAACATTTAACTAATTACTATATGTAAGTAAGGAAGCTGAGGCTGACATACAGGAAAGGGAAACAGTCTACATAGATTTGTAAAATGCATTGCCTATACTTGGCATTGCACGCACACACAAACACACACACGGCTAATTTAAAAAATAATGTTGCACACCCTGTAGTAGCAAAGGTATGATTAAATATCATTTGTTCCTAATGGAGACATCATGTAAGGCATGCATACATAAGATAGAAATGCTAGCTAGTGAGGTAAGCCTTGGATGCTTTAACCAGCTCATATAAATTCCCTCTTATTAGCAGTTTATGCTCTTACTGGCTGTTTGTATTAAAAGAATGAGAACAGCAATATGATTTAAGATCATTAAATGGTAGTCCCTACAGATTGCTCTAAGGAAACCCTATGTAGCTTTGACAAACCTGCTACTCATCTAAAATATATCTGTTAGGAAGGCAAATGCTGCTTAAATTAAACAATGGAGGAGCATAAATGGTTAGATTTTGAAGATAAAAAAGGCCAGCTTACTGTAAAGTATGAAAACTTATACAATAGCCATTATAGGTTATGGTGTTCCTTTCCAAGTCTTACATTAATTCCTATTCATTGCTTAAAATTAAGACATCTTCAGCCTTATCTTGTCTTGCTGGTTTCCTTAGCTGGAATCAAACTGCCCCTTATTCTTTTTAGTTTTTTTGATGTTAGACTTTTAAATGATGAACTTGGTGTCTTTGCAATAACATCAGTGTGTAAATCTTGGGTGTAATCCAACTTGGTGCCATTAGGCAGTAAGCTCTCTGGATGATCTTTCCAGATGGAGTGAGAGTTTTCAATATATGTGGACATTCAGAAGTGAGTACTCGTAGTGTGTAAAGATGCTTGATAGGGGCTTTAAACCATGCTTTTTTCATTAGCTGCAGAAAGGGTAAAGCTTTATTCTCTGTTCATTTATGTGGCATGGATAATCATTATCAAAAATTACACTGTGACCCACACCTGCTATAGGTTTCTGTGCCTCACAAGTCTAAATATGTTGTCCTTTTGTTAAAAAATGTCTTGCATAAGAAGAAGAGATCATCATAGCTGCTTCATTAAAAGTTCCTCTTGTAGCTCAAAATGTTTCATTGGTTTGAGATTATAGCAGTGAGTTAGCTCTGTTCTTCAGAACGTGTAGTGTGATAATTGTGCAATAATATAATGTAATGAAAGATGTACACCTTAAATTTAAGCACAATCCATATTATCTCTATTATGTCAGGGTGGCTATCTGTATTTTGTTTGCTTGTTCTGGACTTAGCTTTGTGGACAGCTGGGCCAGCTTTTGGCCAATTGAGCAGATTTGTTCCAGTAGGTCCCTGGGGCCACAGACCTCCAGACTTGACACCACTATTGCATCAACTTTGTCACATCATGGCCTGCAGTCCATACCTTGAGATGGTCCTTTGGCCTGCAAGTCCAGTGAAATGCTCCTTCAGTCCATGAGATAATGCTACAAGTCCTAGAGTCATGATTCCAAATGACATGACATTTTAGGATCTATAGTCCTGTTCTCAATGTAGCTATCAGCCTCACTGGTGGAGCAGACTATATTTCCATAAATTCCATGAACTCAGGTTCTGGCTTTCCCATCTTTCAAATCCACACCAGTGGTGACTCCTGCTGGTTTGCCTGCTGCTGTGATTTTTCTTTTTGCTAGTCTTTTGCTACTACAATGTGGAGGGGTGAAGTAGTTTTAAAACTGTTGGAATTTTTAGACTAACTTGTCACATTGTCATTTATGTCACTGGACAGGAAGACTACATGTGAGCTGAGCCAGTCGTCAATTTTTTTATCTTTACACTGAAACCAAGCATGTACATATTATTAAATTCTGCATTGTGGTAAATGCTGATGAAATGATATTAGAATTAGATTATGATACTGTTATAAATTTCCTTCTTCAAGCTGGACTAACATAATGCAGGAATAACAGTCTCATAAACACTAGGCAATCAGTTTGCAGACTATTACATACCTAACCAATAACCAGACAGTGACCAAAGGTGAGAAGCAAACCTTGTGCCATGTGTTTGCGAGGTAAACACCTTCATCATTATACCAATTCCAAGATTATATTATCCCAGGTGGGACTCAAACCCACAATCCCTGGCTTAGGAGGTCAACGCCTTATCCATTAGACCTCTGTGGTCTAATTAACATTTTAGTGAATTTTACGTAGGTGTGGAATGTCACTAAATGGGATGGTAACTAGGCATGGCCCGTTACTTTTATTTAGCAAGAAACTTCTTTATTAAGTTATCATGTATGACATAGGCAATTGTACATTTATATAAATGAAAACAAACCATATTGACATAATATTAGTTGTAAACATTATACATCACAAACCATATTGACATAATTTTAGTTGCAAAGATTATACATCACTTATTTGCCCAGTCATTGCCAGTCTAAGATTACATAGCTTATTCAAACCCTGCCTTCTTTTAAACCTCATTCCTCTTCTTCATGTATTGTTTCCACAATTCCTATTTTTTTCTATGCAATTTGCTCCTGCCCTTTTCTAGACATCCCATTTCCAGTCATTTTATCTCTCTTACTATATTCACTGCTTCTAGTACAGTTGGATTTAAATTTGATTTCCATTTTCTAGTAACTGCATTTTTGGCAGCCACCATAATTAGACTCAGCAAGACCTTACTATGTCTAGGCAATTCCAATTCTGTATTGTATCTCAGAAAAATAATTTCCTTAGTTACACCAATTTGTTCAACCATTATCTATGACAGAGTAAGCTCAGAAAAATAATTTCCTTAGTTATACCAATTTGTTCAACCATTATCTCTGACAGAGTAGTCTGCCACCTCATTACACTCCCAGAAAATATGTTCCCAATTACCCCTTTTTTTCCCATCACACCTCCAGCATTTGTTGTCTACCTGAGGAAAAATTCTTTGGAGTATACTTGGTGGTATAAAATACCTATGTAAACACTTCTAAGCAAAGATCCTAGATATTGTTCACTCTGTTGCATATTTGGGAGACATACATATATCCTCCATTGTTTCTTTGTGAATTGCTTATCCAATCTCTCTTCCCAATCCTTTCTAACCTCCTCTGATTGATTATAATAGTTATAATGCAATATATTGTAAGCTGTACTAATTATTCCTTTTTTAACAGCAGTTTCTACCAGTGCTGGTCTTTCACTTAGGATCCCCATATTTCTTTTTCTTTGCCTGTATTCTGATATCAGTCCTTGATATGGAAGGCAATCTGTAGTCTGCAGTCCAAATAAATTCTTGGCCTCCTCCCATTCTATTACCTTTCCCTCTCTGATTATTTGCTCCTAAAACCTTGTTTTTGCCAGTTTTCTCCCTTAAACCTCCCCAGTTGCCAGTAGTCCATTAGTACTACTAATCTACCATTATTATCTTTTTTATCCTCTTCTATCACTACTGGAGCTCCTCCTGCAATTAATATAACTACTCTTCTTTTCCACTGAATAACTTTCCTGAAAACCTTTCTTTATCAAATTCACATGTTCAGTTCTTTCAAGATTTGTTTCCTGTAGCATAGCTATTTGCATTCTATTTTGTAAATATAGTTCACTATCCTTTCTCTTTTTGTATATATCTGTCAGACCATTAACATTTAAAGATAAAAAAGAAAGTGTCATTATATGCTGAATTTATTATTCCCACCTTTTATATGTAACAGCTTTTCATTAAATATCTAGTTCCAGCTTTTGTGTTACATGCATACACTTATGTTTGCCAGGTTGATCTTTTATATAGTTGTTTCTTGTCATATCCATTTCAGCCTATGTCACATCTTACAAAACTGTTTGTTTTACTGAAAGCCCTCAAACAAACAAACATAAATACACCCCAATACACCCCTAAAACTTATTAACTTAATACTTAGACACAAAACTATGTACATCTTCAAATATTGAAGTCTTATCCTCCTAATAGGAAAAATTGTCTCAAACTGACAGCCACACTGACAGACTTGGGTTAACCTAAAAGGAAGGTTATCATAGGATCATAGGATCATAGGAAGTTACTAGACTATTGGCTCTGAGGCCCTTACAAGCCTAGCCAAAAATTTAGCCCATGTTCCAACAAGTCAGCACCCTGTGCTACTGTCCAGCAGGGACATAGGTGGAATTCCAAGGGTGTATTTTCTGTTCTCCATCCAGTTATCCAGGTTGCACTTAAAAAGGTTTAATGCGGTACTCTGCTTTTCGTGGAGAGGGAGTCTATTCCAAAAAAGGGGGAATCTCTTGGGACACAAATCTGTCCCGCCAAAAAGTCCTATTGATGTTACAGACTAGGTTGAGGTCTCACATGTAGGTTACTCGAGTGGAGCTTGACTTGCAAATATGCAGCAGCCCCATCAGAGCGGGAACTGAGATTGCTTTGTATGCTAAACAGAGGTCACCTCTGAGGAGTCTGTAGGAGACTGAGTAGAGGGACACGGCTTTTAGCCTATCTGTGTAGGGTAGATATTTGAGGCCCTGGATTCTCTGGGTGAGGAATATCTGGTCTCTCCAGCAGCTGCATGTGCTTTGTGAGGTACGTGCCAAAAGGGACATTGTATTCAATAATTGGTCTGATAAGGGAAGAATACATGGATGCTATGACCACATTGTCCCTGGATGAGATACCCTTACTAATGAGGTGGGCCATGTAGGAAGCTTTGTATACAATGGATGCAATATGGTGGTCAAAAGTCAGTTTGCTATTAATCTGGGTTTCCAAGTCCCTTACGACTGATTGCATATTTAGTGCCTTATTATCACTAAGATGCTACAATGCATGGTACAGTCTGTGCTTCTACTAAGTGCTGCCTGATTTTGTCTTATTTTAATTGCTCTCTCAGAATGTGAAAGCACATGAATGTTTCCTAGCCACTGAAAGAAAGACGTATTCTGTTTTTATTGCTCTTTATCAGATAGTCTCCATGGAGAAATGTATGAACCAGATACAGAGTTGGTTCTAGAAGCATTTATTTGCTAGAGGAGAGCTTTATTATATTCAATTATTTTCTATTTATTTGCTTTCTCTTAAAACTTGTTACTAGATCAAGCCAAGTGCCTTAATCCAGTTATTCTTTTATGCAAGAATGAGAAAAAAACACATCAACTTTTCTTGTATCATGCTCTCTTGATCAGACTTTTCTTCTTTTCTTATGTTACAGCGCCCACTTTTCTTAAAACTGAACAAGGCGAAAGAGAAAAGAAGGGAAAAATACAGGGGAAACTGATTATATGAGTATCCCTGTTACACTTGAAAATAACTGAGAAAACTTTACAGGATGCAGCATGAAAATATTACTGTTAAGAACAAAATGTTTTACTTACAGTTAACTTTTTTCCTCCTCCTTCTCCCCTCCCCTAAGTGTTCTTCCAAACATTAATGTCATGAAGTAGGGCATATGCTTTAGAGTCCCCTACAAGTTTAACAAAGTAAAAAAAGTCCAATATTTCCAGGTTTTCTTGTTCTGCAATGCTTCACAAATATGATTAATGTTTTGTAATCCCACATTTATTTGCCAGTTTCTGAGTTGCTTGTTTTTGTTCCTGTTTATCTCCATCTTCCAAATCCAGTCTCTGCTTCATTTCCAATGTACTATTGGTTCTTCTAGTCAACTATTGTATTTTTTCTGTCTCTCAAAAATGTTACATTGAAACATTGCAAAACATTTTACTGGCACAGTCTGTCTGTGGTCTCTATTACCAGATGAACAAGAAGCAGAAACTTCTTCTGTTTTACAGCTAACTTTTTGTTGGACAAACTTTTGTATTTCCTCCCTAGCATGTTCTGCATCAAAAATTATTTTGTGCCTCCTTTCCATTTTCTAGTAATTGTTTTAGGCAGCCAACAGAATTAAACTTAACAAGGTCTTACTATGTCTAGATGATTCAGATCCAGTGTCCCAGCTCAAAAGAATCATTTCCTTAGTTACACCTATTTGTTCATGCAATATTTCTGACAGAGTACTCTGTAGGGAATTTTTAAAGTCTGTTAAATCATTCCCAAAACATATGTTCCCAGTTACCTCTTTCTTCCCAAACACACCTCAAACATTTGTCATCTACCTGAGGAAAAATTCATTGGAGTCTGTTTCAGGTATAAAAATACCTATGCAAACATTTCCAATCAAAAATCCTAATTCTTCTAGACTTTGTTGCATACTTTGGAGCCATATATATGTCCTCCCATTCTTCCTTTGTAAATTGCTTTTTTAATCTGCCTTCCCAATCTTTCCTCACTTCCTCTGATTGATCCTTATAGTCATTGTGCAATATTTTATATGCCCTACTAATTATTCTTTTTTAACAGTAGCATCTGATGATTTTTATTCATTCCTTAATGAATGGCGTTTGGATCTGATCCTCTGATCTGGCTTGGCCACTTTCTTTAGATTCCAGGATCTGACTCTTGAGCTCCTCACTTGCCAACAATGCCCCTGACTACTGTGTTATCTTAGATCTTGTTTGTCGCTCTTCAGGTTTGGAAGGGACTGTGATCTTGCAACCTTGTTGTGAATGTATACTACATTTTGTTTACTTTATACTTTTTGATTATTGTAATGTGTGCATGAAAATTTACTGTTACTCATGGAACTTTTCTTGCTGGGCCTCTGCTGAAAAAGGACCTGTGTCCAGTCGGACTTTCCTGGTAAACAAATGTTAAATAAATAAATAAATAAATTTAGTGAGTGCAAAAACTTATATTTCTTCTCTTTAAGTATTGTTTTCCTTTGTATTCTTAATAGTATCTCCCTTACCTATCTTCAAAACTCTCTTGATACCAAATTAAGATACTTTTCTTTGGTAATCTTCATTATCACTATTGGTAACTTCCCCTCTATTATCTTGCTTGTTGGTATAAATCTTTTCCAGTTGTTATAACTGTTAAAAAAACTTCTTTCCCTTATTTGTAGGCTTCTGTCACATTTTGTTTTGCAGTATGGCTGAAAAGCCTACTGGATTCAAAAAGTGCACTTCTTGTGGGCATAAGATTCCCCACTCTGATGCCCAGAGGAAGTGCATTTATTGTTTAGGCCCAGCACACTTGGACACCTCCTGCTCCATTTGTCTGGTATTTAATGCCAGGGCCATTAGTGATAGAAGGAACAAGCTTATTTTGAAAGGACTCCTTTCAGCTTCTGCTCCTTCCACTGGTACTTCATCATCAGGGGCTGAAACACCCTCTCATAAATTAAAGGAGCCCAGGGAGCACTGTAAACACTCCTCTGCTCAATCTACTAAATCAGTACTTGCAATGGAGCCTCCTAAGAAGGTTTTGAAGAGTACAGATCCAGTCTTCAGATCCAACATTTACTGTTGCTCCTCAGCTCCATAGATCAAGGTTTTTCTTGGAGTCTGTATCCCAAAGGTTGAGGTCTTCCTTTCTTCAGGAGACTCCTAACAAGGCTTTCAGGCCTCCTTCCACTTTTTCCTCCATTATGTTTTCTTGAAATCTTTCTGAGGCAGATGTGGATATGATGATGAGAAAATTCCTCAGAACACAGATCCAGATGGAAGTCTTGCTGTCTCGGTCTTCCATTGGATCTGTGAGCCTTAAACCTTTTTTCAACCTGTTATTGTTCCTTCTCTGATCTGACCTACTGTTTCAAAGGCCTTGGATCTGAGATCCCAAGCAGCTGAACCATCAGCTCTGGAGATTCTTCTATCTTTCATTCCAATTACTTCCCTGATCTGATCGACTCCTACACCTCCGTAGCACAACGGTTCTCAGAACTGAAGCATCGGTGTCATATTACTGGGGTTGACTTCAACTCCGAAGCTTTCAGAGCTGTTGCTTCCCATCAGAGCTCTGTCATTAGACAACTCAGCTCTGACTCCTCCCTTGGAGTGGACAGTCAAGGAGGATGTTGGATTGTCTGCTGCAAGAGTCTCGGCTTCAGTCAGATTGTCCTTGGCTTCTCGTGGTCTTTCCACCTTCGAGGTGGTGGGGAGGGTTTTTTCTCACCCCAGTGCAGGTTTGACTCTTACTCCTTTGAATCATTCCCTGTTTCTCTTCAGATCCTGTGTCTGGGTCTACTCATCCGACACCTCAGGGGCATTCAGTCCATATGAGCTTCCAAGCAGTTCCTGACAGGGAACTCCCTGCTTCTTCTGACACCTCTCCAGAACACCCTGTGATGCCCCAGCACTGGCCAGTAATCAAGGAGCCTTAATCCTCACCACTGACAACAGTGGGGACATACACACTGGCAGGATGAGAAATACACACACAGTAAATTGCATTTTCCCTTAAGAGCACACAGAGACCACAGTCAGTTTGGGGCAGGTTTCTTCCTCTTTCTCCAGATCCCTAATAAGACTCCCCACTGGCACAGCTATAGAGTCGAGGTCTCAGCTGAGTGACCAAACCAACACCTCCAGCACCCTCTCTGTCCAACCAGTTTTTTGTGTCCCTGCCCAAGTACCTGACCCACACACTCTTAGAGGTTTGATTTATACACACACACACACACACACACACACACACACACACACACACACACACACACACACACACACACCTGGGAAAGGCTGGCACAGATTTACTAGCTATGCCCTCTTCTGCCCAGACTATAAGGTAGTTTTGTCTGCCACCAGTCACTCTTTATTAGCTACTTTAATGCCCTTAACAAAGGTGTCCAATCCTACTGTGTAATGTTGCTATTAATCCAAATAATAGTTTGACCAAGAGCAAGGCTATTAGGAGTGGCCTGCACAGTGTCACCAAATAGATATGTAAGTTCTCTAAGAGCTTAAAATATGTCTCACATGAAAGGTTTAAATATATTTATTTTATTATTTATTTATTTATTTATTCATTTATTTAACATTTGTTTACCAGGAAAGTCCGACTTGGAACAAAGCCAATTTTCAGCGGTGGCCCAGGGAGAAACATTCCAGACGTGTGTCTTTATGACGTTGGAGGAAACCGAAGCACCTGGAGGAAATCCACGCGGATGTAGGGGAGACATGCAGACTCTGCACAGAAGGCACCCCAGCCGAGAATTGAAATGGAGAACCTGTTGCTGTGAGGTGAAAATGCAACAGCTGCACCACTAAGCCATTGTAAATAAAAGAAGAAGAAAATACTCAGTAAATTATCACAGCAACTTCAGAGTTCAAAATCACATGAAATATTTAAACCAACATTGCAGGACAGTCTCATATAAACAAAGAAAATATCTAAGATATAGTTCACTATATTCCTAACGGTATCTAAGAGAAATTGCTGTACCCTACACTTACTCACTCATAGCAAGGCAAGACAGTTGTGGTGAGTGGGTTTTCTAGCTGATGCTGTCAGGTCAAAAGACAAAATGCAAAATGTACTGTCTCTCACTCTCAGAGAGTTCTTAAATTAATATCTCAAATATTGCTGCTGGGATACTTGCAGGATGACATCATTTTTGTCATCTGATGATCCCAGGTGAAAATCACCATTGCTAAAAACTACCAGCATTTAGCATCTCCCTGTGAAAACACATAAACAAGGACTTCTCTTAACATCTAAGGCAAATGGCGGAAGTCGTAAACTAATTTACATTCCTCAACATGTAAAGACAACACAAAAACTTCTAGCTCTAGACATTCTGTCTGTTACTGCACTGAAACTGAGAGATAGCATCTTTTGTTTATGGTCCAGCTATAAAGTAAATTAACCTCAACCATTCTTCTGAAGTTTTGCAATTTAATCTCCTGTTAAAATACATACGTCTAAACAATTACAATGGTGTATGAAAATATTTCTTCAGCACACGTCTATACAATATTTCATACAGTTCTAATACATTTGTAACACAGGCATATGAATCATATTGCTATTCACAAATGACACACAACCACTTACAAAATTCCAGAAAGCTGGGCTGGCAGTGTCTCCTTCTGTCACACTTCTATGTAAATCATATTAATATTCACAAATGACATATAATTATTTGCAACATTCCAGATTGCTTGGCTGTCAGTAGCTCCTTGTGTTACATTTTCCCCACTTGAAAACTCAAGCTAGTTTTTCACGTGACCCTTGAGAAACATTGTTTGCGAGGGTTGCCTCTCTGGGAATACCTTATGCCATTCCCTGTCTCGAGATTCCAGCTACTTTGGCATTGCTTACCCCAGTACAGTGCTGCACTGCTCTATGCATAGTAATTTGGGACTTTGCTGGCTGGTTCCTTGTAGCCATGGGTCACACTCGGACTTCTCCTGACTCCTACAGCAAATACTTAGTACCAGGGCCTCTCTATCATGGTAAGATTTCATCATGTAACATGGTACAATTTGTGCCCCTGCCTTCTGCCTAGCAGTTCTACCATGTAGTTAACATAACTGACCATCTTTACCACTTTGAAGGGTCCTTCCCAAGCTGCCTGCAGCTTGTTGTGTTTGACAAGAATAAGAACCATTACCTGCTTTCCTACAGTCTTACTGTCTAGCTCAAGCATCATACCAGACCTTTACCAGACCAGACAAGTTCATACCAGATCGTTTTCTGCTATTGGGGTTCTGCCAGGTTCTCCTGGGCTAAGCCCACGAGCTCCCTGAGACTTGTCCTGAGGTTTAGAACATATGCCACAGCAGACTCCTTGTGGGATTCACACTCACCCTCTCCCACTCATCTCGAACTAAATCTAGAGGCCACCTCATCCTATGCCCATACAGCAACTCAAAGGGTGAAAAACCTCTGGATTCCTGGGGTACCTCTGTGTATGCAAACAACAGATGGGGCAAATATTTGTCCCACTCCCTCTTGAACTGGTCTGCAAATGCCTGTAGCATGGTCTTGAGTATAGAGTTGAACCTCTCAACAAGACCATTAGTCTGGGGATGGTAGGGTGTGGTCTTTAGGTTCTTCACACCACAGACAAGCCAGCAGGTTTGACATGAAATTGGCACCTTTGTCAGTCAGTATTTCTTTTGGGAAACCTACCCTGCTGAAAATATCTAACAAAGCATTTGCCACCTTTTCTGCCTCGATGGAGGATAGGGCCACTGCTTCAGGGCATCTGGTAGCATAATCTACGATCACTAGGATATACTTTTTCCCTCTGGATCTTGGGGTTCTCAGAGGCCTTACAATATCCATAGCTACCCTCTGAAATGGCTCGTCAATCATAGGCAAGGCATCAAAGGAGCTTTGAAGTTGTCCCCTGCCTTGCCTACCTTTCGGCACTGCTCACAGGTCCTGCAGTACCCTGTTACATCTCTGGAAATCCCAGGCCAATAAAAGTTCAGCATAATACGTATCTTGGTATGCTTTATGCCCATATGACCTGCAAAGGGAATATCATGGGCTATGGCTAGAAGTGCCTGATGATAGACTCTGGGCACTACCATCTGCTGTATTCTCTCACCCTCTAGCCTTCCCTCAGGTGTTACCTCTGTATATAGCAACCCTTTGTCCCAGTATACAGAATTCCCTTTCCCTTGACAATCAGGTGCCTCACTAGCTACCTCCCTCATGCCTTGTAATGTAGCGTCTGAGAGCTAAGCCTGTCTCAACTTTCTCTTTGTAACTCTTCCCAGGTCCCCTTCCACCGGAAGTGTGGTGTTCTCTGACAGCGGTGCCTCACTGTCAGCCTGGGTACTACTACTCACCTCCGCCCATGCAGTCACTCTGTTCAAGGGAACATCAGTACCCACAAGCAGCTGTGGCTCACCTTCAGCCTCACTGCTACAGGGTAGCTCCCTCCCTGAAGTAACCACCACACCAGTCCTGGCATCTGCTATCAGTCTGGGTCCCCCCCAGGCTACCAGACCCACATGCGTGTCTCCAAGCCTGACTGCATGTCACTGCATGCACATAAGGTACTGCATTATCAAAATCTTTCCATATCAGGACATCTGCAGGGATATCCTCAAACACACCTACTTGCTGGTTTCCTTTTCCACCTTCCCAGTCAAGGTGAACCCTGGCCAAAGGTATTTGGAATGGAGTCCCTCCTAAAGCTCTGACTGGAGTAGAATGCCCAAGCAAGTAGTGCTCCTCTTTAACCATTGCAGGATTCACAATACTTAGGTCAGAGGCTGTGTATCTCTTAGCAGTGGCCTGTTTCCCATTTACTAAGATAGGATATAACCTCTTGTGGTAGTTTCATACCCTTGTTGTCTTCAGACAACTTACTGCTGGCATTCTGTCATTCCCACTTACTGGCTCTCCCACGTTTAGTTCCCAACCTTGCCTCCATGGACATTTATATGCTACATGGCTCCACTGGTTGCATTTAAAACATTTAACCCTTCGTCCTGGACATGTACCTGGACTAGTGGCTGCCCCTGCTACTGGTGGACTCTATTGGGGCAGTCTAGGCTGCCCACCATGGGCTCCCTTAGACCCATATTAGATCCATAAGCAGCACTGGGTATCCCTTTCTTATGCAGTGATGCCTTGCTTGCTAGGTATAGGTCACCCTTCTTCCCCACCTCATCTGCAGTATTGCACTGCCTATCTGCTAACCAGATTCACATGTCCTTAGGCAAAGTGCTAAGGGCTTGTTCCCTCACCAAAAGGTCTGCCAGCCCTACAAAAGTGGTGACCTGACACCCACTCACCCATCTATGAAAATAAGTGCTTAGTTCAGCAATATATTCACACACATTTTCATCTGCCTTGCGTCTATGCTCACAAAACTTTTTCCTGTAAGCTTCAGGTGTTAACTTAAAATGCTCTAAAAGACAATTTTTAACAGTATTATAATCTAAGCAATCAGTATCAGACACTTTAGAAGCAGCAGTTACAGCTTTACCATGGAGTAAGGGGGTCAGGAACCATACTCAGAGCCCTTGGTCAACATTATACTGTTTACATACCCTTTCAAACATATGAATGGAAATATCAAAATTATCCTCCTCTGTAAATTGTGGAAGAAATTTACTGACCTTTCTTCTGGGGTTCGGTTACTCCCTTCCCCATTACCTCCATGACCCTGGTGAAGAGTCAGCATCTTCTTCTCATGTTGCTTCTGCCTCTCATTCTCTTCAGCTTCCAGACATCTCAGTCTCTCCACTGATTCTAGTGCCATCTGTTTCTCCTTTTCTTCAGCCTCAAAATGCCACAGTCTCTCTGCTGATTCTAGTTCTAACTGTTTGGCCTTCAGTTCAAGTCTCTTTAAATCCAGACAGATTTTTAAGTCCTCTGTGGAAAGGTTGAACAGTCCATTTTCTGAGAGTTGTACATCTCCAAGGCCAGTCTGATTGTCCTCCTGTCTGTGATGCAGCTGTGCCCAAGGCTGCAGTCATCTCTGCTTTAGTCAGTTTGGCATGCACCAGTCCTTTGTCTTGGCACATATCAACCAACTGGCTCCTTGTCAGCTTGCCATACTCCTCTGCTGACTTCCTTGCCTGCTCTCCCTGACTAACTAAGCTAACAAAAAAGGTAAAACTATTGTGATATGAAACTCTGAATGTTCACTGTGGGGTTGATTGAGAATACAAACCCCTTCTTCAGTGACCACTGTTTACAGACTACAGGAATTCTATATCCACACCTCTGAATCCTAATATGTGGATATCCCACCACTGCAAACCAATTAATATGTAATGTGGATATCCCACCACTGCCCGCCAATTAATATGTGATGCCCCAGCACTGACCCAGTATTCAAGGAGCCTCAATCCTCACCACTGGCAACAGTGGGGGAGGTACACCCTGGGATGATGATAAGTGCACACACAGTAAAGTGCAGTTTCCCTTAAGAGCACACAGAGACAACAGTCAGTCTGGGGCTGGCTTCTCCCTCTTTCTCCAGATCCCCAGTAGAACTCCCCACTAGCACAGTTATAGAGTTGAGATCTCAACTGAGTGAACAAGTCAAGACCTCTAGCACCTTCTCTGTCCAACCAGTGCATCATGTCCCTGCCCATGTAGCTGACACACACACACTTAGAGGTTTGATTTACACACACACACACACACACACACACACACACACACACACACACACACACACACACACACACACACACACACACACACACACACACACACACACACACACACACACACACACACACACACACACACACACACACACCTGGGAAAGGTTGGTACAGATTTACTAGCTATGCCCCCTTCTGCCCAGACTGTAAGGTAGTTTCACCCACCACCAGTCACTCCTTATCAGCTACTTTAAGGCCCTTAACAAAGATGTCAAGTCCTACTGCATAATGTTAGCATTAATCCAAATGGTAATTTGATCAAGAGCAAGGCTATTAGGAGTGCCTGCACAGTGTCACCAAATAGATATGCAAGTACTCTATGAGCTTAAAATATGTCTCTCAAATATAAGCCACAATAAAAGGTTTAAATATATTTAATAATAAATAATAAAAGAACAAGAAAATACTCAGTAAAATAATCCCAGTAACTTCAGAGTTCAATATCACAGGAAATATTTAAAACAACATTGCAGGACAGCCTCAAATAAACAAATAAAACATCTAAGATATAGTTTACTATATTCCTAACTGTATCTAAGAGAAATTACTGTACCCTAGACTTACTTATTCATAGCAAGGCAAGACAGATATGGTGAGTGGGTTTTCCAGCTGATAAAATGCAAAAGGCACTGTCTCTCTCTCTCTCACAGAGTTCTTAAATTAATATTTCAAATATTGCTGCTGGGATACTTGCAGGATGACATCACTTTTGTCATCTGACTATCCCAGGTGAAAACTCCTATTGCTAGAAACTACCAGTATTTAGCATCTCCCTGTAAAAACACATAAACAAGGACTTCTCTTATATGTAAGGCAAATGGTGGAAGTCATAAACTAATTTACATTCCTCCACATGTAAAGACAATACAAAAAAACTTCTAGTTCTAGACATTGTGTCTGTTTCTGCAGTGAAACTGAGAGATAACATATTTTGTTTATGGCCCAGCTGTAAAGTAAGTTAACCTCAACCATTATTCTGAAGTTCTGCAATTTAATCTGCTGTTAAAATACATACATATAAACAATTACAATAGTGCATGAAAATATCTCTTCAGCACACATCTATACAATATGACATATAGAGCTAATACATTTGTAACACAGGCATATGAATCATGTTGCTATTCACAAATGACACACAACCACTTACAAAATTCCAGATAGCTGGGCTGGCAGTCTCTCCTTCAGTCACCCTTCTATGTAAATCATATTAATATTCACAAATGACATATAATTATTTACAAAATTCCAGATAAATGGGCTGTCAGTAGATCCTTTTGTTATACACCCCACTGAAGAAGTTTCTTGGAAGAGGTTATTCAAGAGGAGTCATTTGGATTCCCCGCAGTAATTCATCACAGAAGACAGCAATTTTGATGAAGGGGAAGGGTCCCCTAGATCTCCACCTGAGGATGTATTGTTTGGTGACATCTTAGAAATCCTTCACCAGAAAGGTGGTTGGTCTTCCCAGATCCCTTCCCAGGAGGAATTGGTGTTCCTGAAAGCCTTTGGGTCTGGAAAATCTACTTCTTTGGTTACCCCACCTGTGGATGAGGTTATACACCTTGTTTCCCACAGGGCATGGAAGGAACTGGACTCCATGGAACTGATCCCGAAATGCCTGGACAAGATTTTGAGCACCCCCTCTGACAATAGACCAAGGGAATCCCTTTAGATGCCGTGGTTGTTGCAGCAGTGACTAAAATGATGCTGGCTAATCAGAGCTCCACTGTCTATCTCCTTAATAGGGAGTCTAGGGTATTGGACAGGTTTGGAAAGTGAGTGTAGGCTTCCATGACATTTGCCTTATGGTTGCTGAATTATCTGGCACATTTCACTAGGTTATAGAGGGACTTATTTAAGGAATTCTCTAATTCTACCCCTAGGTCCATGTCTGCAGAGGAACAGAATTCATTTTGCTCATAACTAGCCACTCTGCAATCCATTACTAATGCATCCATAAGGTTAATCTCACACACAGCCAAAGATTCCTCATGGGCAGCCAGTTCAGGCATAGCCATTAGAAGACATGCCTGGATGCAGCTGTGTGATTTTGTGTAGCACTTCAAGGCATCACTCATCAACACTGCTTTTGATGGATCTTCCTTGTTTGAGCTAACAATTAAAAAGACACTTTCCCACAGTGAAAAAGCTGGAAGGACCTTGTCTGCCATGGGAATCAGCTTTTCTACCCTGCAGAGACCCTTTTCTGGGAAGCAAGTGGTGGTAAAAGGTTGTGGTTTCAGAAATCTCAAGGACCTTTCCAAGAGTCACATGGAGACTTTTCTCCCAGAGGCAGAGAGGGGAATAGCTACAACAGAAGACACTGCCCACATGGCAGAGGGGATCTGCAGAATCAAGGATCTTGAGATTCCTTCTCGGACAGAACCTTTCAGCATTCCACCCAATCAGCAGCTCTAGAGATTCAAAATCTGCTGGATATAACAGTCATCCAAGAGGGGGATCTGAGACCCATTTTGGATCTCAATTATCTGAACCAGTTTTTAAAGATTACAATTTCTGGATGGTCATGTTTCAGTCCATTCTGCCTCTCCTACAGAAGGACGATTGGATGTGCTCTATCAATCTTCAGGATGCGTACTATGATATCAAAATGAACAGGTGCTCTTAAAGATACCTATGCTTCTGGCTGGCAGCCAGTCATTAACAGTTAGGAGCCTTGCCCTTTGGTCTCACCACAGCCCCCAGAGTGTTCACCAAATGCATGGCAGTGGTATCAGCTCATCTGAGACTACTCAGATTCAGAAGGTTTCCTTACTTAGACAACTGGCTCCTTACTGCACCAACCATGCATCTTCTAAAAACAGCCAGGGATTACTTGCTCCAACTATCATACTGTCTGGGAATTACTATCAATCTGGCCAAGTCACAGCTTCAACCAGTATTGGAGTTTATAGGGGCTTGTCTAGATACAGTCAATTGTCTAGCTCTTCTGCCTCAAAACAGAGTTCTTACTTTGAAGTTGTATATCAGACAGATACTTTCTCATCCTTCTCCCCCCAGCAAAAATGATACTCAAAGCCCTAGGGTCAGTGGCTATTGCAATAACTCTAATTACCACTGTTCGTCTTCATATGAAAATTCTTCAGTGGACATTAGCAGCTCATTGCTCCTTTTATCAACATCCCTTATGACATCCAACAAAATTATCTCAGGTTTGCAGAAAATTCCTGCTGTGGTGGATGCACTATGAAGAGATTTGTCAAGGGTGTCCATTTATGCTTCCTCCCATAAATGTCATGTTGACCATGGATGCCTCCCAGTTGGGGTGGGGGGATCATTACTTGGAATGGACCATTCAAGGCACATGGTCCAGAAGTGACCAATTTGCATATAAATGTCCTGGAGATGAGACCAGTGCTTCTAGCACTGCAGGTCCTTCAGAGCTTTCTTTCTTCCACTATGAACTAATGCTATTCAAAGAGAGAGCATGTCAGTAGTTTGGTACATCACAAATAACGGGGAACCAGATACTATCCCCTGTGCCGAGACACAATGAGAGTTTGGCAGTGGGTGATCTCTTCCAGTCGCTCTCTTGTAATGACACACATACCAGGGAACATCTTAGTAGACAAGCTCAGCAGGACCATCCTGATGCCTCATGAGATGTCTCTGTCAGTCAGTGGAAAATATGATCTTCCAGAAATGTGGTGAATCGTGCAATGATCTGTTCACCTCTCCCCTCAACAAAAAATGCAGCAGGTTCTTTGTCTTAATTTTACCTCAAGGACATTCACCAAGAGATGCTCTAGACCATGTTTAGAGCTCCTGTCTCCTTTATGCTTACCCTCCCCTGTCTCTAATACTCAGGTTTCTTCAGAAAGCGCTCCAGTTGAAGAGTAAAGTAATCCTTATTGCCTCTTTCTGGCCTAGGCAAGTGTGGTTTTTGTTCCTATGGTCGCACCTAGTATGTTCTCCTTGGACACTGGATCCCAGTCCAGACCTCTTGTCACACCTATCAGGAATGATTTATCTGGATACTGAAGGCCTCAAGTTAACTGCATGGTTTCTCCAATTCCAATGATGGCTCGACATTCCAGGATTTCCTCCACAATTTGCAGAATTCTTGTTTTAGTCCATAAACCTTTGACTATGAATATGTATAAGAGCAAATGGAAAAGGTTTTCCTTTTGGGCTTATCAGAGATAATTGGATCCTTTCACTGTTTCACTTTCAGCTATTTTAGATTTCCTTGCCTCCATCTTTCAAGGCGAAGCAAGGTTCTCCACCATCAAAGTTCAGTTAGCAACCATCTCTTTTTACCACATCAGAGATAATGCTTTTCCTTTAGCTTAATCTAGGTTATGTAAAGCCTTTCTTAAAGGTACCTTTTTACTTAGACCTCCAGTTAAGGATCCCACTCCACCTTGGGATCTGACTTTGGTATTACAGGTTTCTAGCTTGGAAAATGGTCCTTTTGGTGGCGGTAACTTCAGAAAGATGAGTATCTGAACTCCAAGCACTCTTTTTGAAACCACTGTATTTGATTTTTCACAAATATAGAGTTACCTTATGCACTAATTCTTCTTTTCTTTAGTGATCAGTTTACCAGTTTTCTTTCCCAAATTTGACAATAAAGGAGAATATATCCTTTATTGTTTAGATGTACATAGGCAACCTCACTTTTACCTTCACAGGACTAAGGAATTTCTAGTAATAAGATGGGAAGACCAGTCTCAATAACTACTGTAGCCAAATGGATAAAAGATTGCATTTCCTATGTTTATTCCTTGAGAGGCCTAACCCCACCAAGACAACCAAAAGCTCACTGAACTAGGCCAATAGTTACATCAGCTGCCTTTTGGGCAAGAGCCTCCACTGATAATATTTCCACAGCTGCCATATGGTCTGATGATCACACTTTTATTTCTCATTACAAATTGGATATCATCACCAGAATCAGAGCTGTATTTGGTACTGTGGTCTTGTGGAACATTCTTCCATAAGGGCCACCCAGTGTTACTGTAGCTGGGGACTGTTTCATTTGTTGAGGAACAGATGAAACTGATAACATCAGATTATAAAAATTATGTACTCACCATAACTATGCATCTTTGTTGTCCGTTTTCCTTCTTCCTCAACTTCCATTCCACCTTCCCTCTATCCATGCCTTTGGGAGAGATCTAAAGGAAATGTTGATAGGAACCATAATTCCTGTTTGAACTCATAAACTTTTAACTATCACTGTATTGTCATATTTAGTTTATGATACCTTGTAATTATATTGTATAATAGCAGCAAACTCAGTCTGGGATAACACATTAGTCAGGGACATTGTGGGTAAGGGAGGAGCTCAAGAGTTGAATCCTAGAATCTAAAAAAAGTGGCCTGAGTCATATCCAAGAATCTGATCTGGACCCCATTCATTGAGGAAGAATGAAAATGTACAACACAGATCTATAGTTATAGTGAGTACACAACTTTTATTTCTGTTCTAAATTTAACTAAAAATATCTACCAGAGCAGGTCTTTCACTTAGATTCCCCTAAGCCTTTCTGTTTGTCTACACTCTGATATCAGTCCCTTGTAGGGAAGGCAGTCTCTAGCTTGCAGTCCAGATGTCTTCTTAGCCTCTTCCCATTCTACTGCCTTTGCTTCTCTCACTAATTGCTCCTAATACCTTGGTTCTTCTACCAGATTTACCAGTAAATCCTGACCCCCCCCTCTTACATATTCTCTGTACCCCTTATTGCAGTTATCTATATTGCAGACTATCCTTTCTTTATTTTCATGTTGGCTTAGTTCTTAGAATACTTTCTACTGCTTTATGAGTATAATATTCTGAATGACTGTTATCCTTTGCAAGGATATGCATCCAAAATAATATACTTTCAAATCAGGTAGTCCTAAACTACCTTGTTCTATTGGAAGGGTTAACCTATCCTACTTGAGACTTGCCCTTTTCCCCACCCAGATAAATTTCTTCAACTCTTTATTACATTTATAACACATACTATATACGTTCCCCAAAGTAGTTTTTTATCGGAGATTTGTAGATGATCTCTTTTTTATCTGGAAGGGTAGTGAGGAGTCACTTTTGAATTTTTATAATATAATGAATAATACTACTTCTTTCGTGAAATTTACGATGAATAGTTCTAGGACAACTATAGACTTTTTAGATGTAACTATTAAGAGGATGTCAGATGGGAAGATCACCACCAAAACTTATAGGAAGACCTGTTACAGAAATACATATTTGCATAGAGACAGTATGCACCCCCCACATCTTTAGAAACATTGTCAGAGGCCAGGACCTTAGGGCCTCTAGACTTAATGTGAGTGACAGAGAGTTCATAAAAGAACTAGGTAGTTTGAGAGATATATTTAAGGACCATGGGTATGATTATGGTGACACAGGTAAAACCTTAAATGGGATCATAAAGGGCAGAGGCACTATTGGTAAACCATATTTTTCAGAAGGGTCCTGGAATACGAATCACAAACATAAAGCTACACATATGTTTGTACCTATAACATATTCTAGTAATAATAAGAGTATAGAACAAATTGTGAAGAGGCACTGGCAGATTCTCACTAGTGATAAAGAAGTGGCTCCTATAGTAGGATGCAAGCCAAGGTTTGTATATAAAAATAAGAAGAACTTAAGGAGAATGCTTTGTTACCCTATAAATGTCAGGAAAGATACAAATTTGGAGATGCCTGGAACATACCCATGTTTGAAATGTAATTGGTATGAGTTTTTGGATACTTCTGGGACATTCCGGCACCCAGATACAGGCAGATTACTTACCTTTACAGTAAGAGCAGATTGTAACATGGCACATTTAGTTTGGCTGTGTGCCAGATATGTACTTGCTTTTATATAGGCAAGACAGATAGAAGATTAAGTGACCGTATTAGAGAGCATATTTATAATATTAATAATTCAGTTTGTACTAATGCCTTGGCTAAATACTGTACAGAATCAGGTGGGAATCACACATTTAAGTTTCTAGTGAAAGAAGTGGTAACAGAAGATGTATGTGGGAGTGACATTAGGAATAAGGTTGAGACAAGTGAATTAAAGTGAATCATCAGGATGAGGGCCCACAAGGGGAGGGGCCTAAATGATAAGGTTAGCATCAAGCCGGTGCTTAGAAATAGATCAATAAGTTAATGTCATTTCCTAGTATCATTCTGAAATGGCTAGGTTTATATACAAATGTGCCCCTGTACCTCTTGTATTATTAGGAATATCTGCTGACGTAGATTATGCATCTACTTATGCATTGCATTGTTTTTGTGTTGTCTGTAGCCTTACTTCATCTGTGAAAAGTTTTTTAGAACTAGTTTATATCTAGTCTTGTATTTATTTGTATTTCAATAGTTGATTAATATTAGCATTGTTCTATTAATTTTAGTCAATTTTAGTGTTTTACTACTTAAAATGAGCCCTGAACAATTAGATTTTAATTGATGTTTGATTAATTAGTGAATGTTACTGGTTCCTGTATGGTATAAGAAAGCTCAGTTTGAATGCATTTTTTTTTTTTACTAAATTTTTTTTATTATTTCAAATAAGATGTCTTAAGAAACATTACATGAAATAAAGATAAATAACATATTTACAGTTCTAAAACATTACTAACTTCAAACCATTATATAACTATTTACATTGGTGTCTATGCAAATAACATTGAAATTCTATATTATATAAAGTTAAAAACATAAGATGATATATCTTCTTCAATCTTTTTGAGTATTTCCAGTACTTTCAACCAAGGGTAATAGTAAGAAGTAGATCTTTTAGTTCTGTTCTTCACTGTTAATGTTTCCATGTGAGCAACTGTTGTTAAATTCTCAAATTCCTTGAACGTAGGAGAAGCCTCATTTGTCCAGTGTATAGTTATGATTTTACATGAAATTGCCAATAGTGACCATAGGATTTTAGTGTCTTTTTTTGGTATACAATTTGGAATAGGAGAGTTGAATAAAATTAAAGACTTTGCTAATTGAAAATTATCATTATAAACAGTCTGAAAAAAATAGTTAATGGATTTCCAGTACATATTGAGACATATACATTCATAAAAAAACATGCTGCCAATCTGCTTTTATCTTGGTATGGCATCTCCAACATTGATCTTCAATAGAATACATTTTGGCTAATCTATGTGGTGTATAGAAACTTCTGTGTAGATATCTCCAAGCGAATAATTGCCAGTATTTTGATAATGTTGAAAATTTGGAAGATTTTAGAATATTATTTTTTTCTTCTTCAATTGGAGGATGGTTGTTTATTAAAGTATAATAATCCCAGTATGATTTTTCATTATAGTTTTTTGTTTTTTTAGCAATTTTATAGATATTAGACAAATAACCTGTACCCTGATAAGGCTGTTTTGTGATAAGAATAAGGTATTCAATGAGTTTTGGAGCTTCATGTCTAACTGAAGGTTGCATTTGTTCTATTTTATTTATAAGAAAATGCCTTAGATTTTGTAAAAACAACCAATTGTCTTTATTTATATTATAATTATAAATTATTTGTTCATTTGTTAGAATTTTCCCTTTCTCTATAAGTTGATGCCAAAAGAGTAATGTTTCTTCTTTAAGTATATTTATTTTAGATATTTGGAATGTATCTAGAATATTTGGTGTGAAAGCTATAGGGGAAAATAAGAAAAATCCAAGAATTAATATTTGGTATTTTGTTTCTATATGTTTTGAACACTGAAAGTGTAGAGCGTATATAGTTTGATGACAATTTATTAATATTATTCCTTTTCCCTAAAAAATAATCTTTTAACATCCATATAAGAGGTGATGATATTACTATTAAGTTGTCTTGTATGTGATTATAACTGATTTCTATGTAAATCTGCTCATGGGCTTGTTTCCATATAGGTGTGTATGAATTATTTAACCATAGTGTTATGTTTTTAATAACAGATGAGGTAATATATAAATCAATATCCGGTAAATTAATTCCACCATCTTCCCAATCTGGTAAATGTTTATTTAAGGCTATACGGGGTTTATTTGGAAACCATAGAAAATTTAAAATTAGTTTATTGTATCTTTGAATAATATATTTGGGAGGTGGCAATGAAACATTTTGTATTAAGTATAATATTTTGGGAAATATGATTATTTTAATAAGATATAATCTGTCTGCTGTTGAAAAGATATATTTATTCCAGTAACCAATTGTTTGTTCTATTTTGTCTAGTATTTTATTATAGTTAAATATTAGAGAATCTGTTAATTCATTGAGTAGATTTATTCCCAGATATAATAATTTACTTTCTGTTACTATATATTTGGAAAATCTTTTGTTTATATTATTTTTTGTTTTACAATTACAGGACATACTTTTAGTTTTGTTTTCATTAAATTTTAAGCCTGAAATATTTTGAAATTTATTCATGGAGTTAAATAGAGCATTCAAAGACTCATTTGCATCTGAGAGAGTTAATAGTATGTCATCAGCAAAGAGTTGGATTTTAAGGTTTAACATTTTATTAACACAAATGCCCTTTATGTTATTGTTTGATCTGATTTGATTTACAAAGGGTTCTATGAGTAATGCAAATAACAATGGTGATAAAGGGCAACCTTGTTTAGTTCCCTTTTTGATTGTTATAGGGCCTGATCTATGTGATCCTAGTTTAACATATGCAGTAGATTTTTCATATAGTATTTGGATAAGATTATTAAAATTAGAAGGAAAGTTATATTCTTTTAAAACTAGTGAAAGAAAGTTCCAGTTAACCGAATCAAAAGCTTTATTAATATCTAATGAGATTACATTTAAATCTAGGACTTTATGTTTGCTATAATCTATTAATGTTAGTATTCTTTTAATATTATCTGAATTATTTTTTCCTTTAATAAAACCTGTTTGATCTTTGTGAATTAAGAAAGGAAGAAAGTGTTTGATCCTATCTGCGTATATAGCCATAAACATCTTATAGTCTATATTGAGTAATGATATTGGCCTATATGAGGAGCACTGCTTCTCATCTTTATCTGGTTTGATAATTGGGGATATCAATGAATATTTCCAAGAGGGTGGTGTATTCAAATCTTTCTTGGCTATATCATATACTTTTAATAATAAGGATATGGCTTGACTGGGTATTAATTTATACATTTCTGGTAGCATATTGTCTGGGCCAGGTGCTTTATTTGTCTTGAGCTTTTTAATTTGTGATTTTAATTCTGTCATATTGATTGGTTTGCTTATAATGTCTATTTTTCTTGTGTTAATTTAATATGAATATTATTTTCTAAGTATTTTTTATATCCTTAGTAGGTGTATCTTGAGTGTTTATGGAATTCTCAATGGTAAATTGGAGTCTGAATGCTTCTAAAATATCATTTAGTTCCGTAACTCTTTTGTTAGTATTATGAATAAATATTTCTTTTATTTGCTTAGATTATTTTTTTTGTTCTATTAGTTAAGTGTCTCAGGTGTGCTGAAATAGTAGAGTATGAGTTTATTTTTATCTTTTCTAAGTTAATCATAATCTTATGATGTAACAGTTCTGTATACTTCTTATTGATTTGTGTAAGTTCTTGAACTTGAGTAGTATTACCCTTTTGTATTTCCAGTTTCAATTTATCTGCTTTGTTTTGTAAGTCTAGCATATCTTTATTCCATAACTTCCTTTTATTTATGTACCAGGATAATATTTTCCCATATGTAACTGCTTTTAATGAATCCCAGACATATATTTCTGAAATATCTTCTGTGTAATTTATTTCTAGAAAGTTTTTGATTGTTTCTTCATAAAATTCTTTGAAATCTGTCAATTTTGCGATATAGGAAGGTATCCTAGTAATGGGATTTGAATAAAATGGTGTAAGCTCTATCTCAAAGACTATGGCATTATGATCAGATAAGGGACAATTTATAATTCTGACTTTGTCAATTTTTGTTATTAGGTCATTGGCAACATATATTCTATCAATTCTAGAGTTAGTTTTATATCTATGAGAATAAAATGTGAAGATTAGTGAGTCTGGTTCTGCAAATTCATTTATATCTTTTAAATACAATGTATCTATAAATTTTGATAGTGCTTTAGAGATAGGTTGTTTTCTTCTTTTAGATTTAGAATCTGTATCTTTTTCATTCATTATACAGTTAAAGTCTCCTGCCAATATCAGGCTACCCTTAGTTAAATGAATTATCTCTTCAAAGTGCTGTTTAACTGTTTTAATCCTAGTCCTGGGATCCAATATAGATTTACTAACCTATAGATTCTCTTATTTAATTCTATTGAAGCTAGACAAAACATACCTGATGTATCTTGATGAGTAGTAATTATTTTAGGTGTTATAGTTGAGTTGCAAAGTAGTATAGCTACTCCTCTTTTTTGTTTTGTATTGAGAGTTTATTAGTACTGTGTAATTATTAATATTTAAGTTGTTTATATCTCTATCTAATAAGTGTGTCTCTTGTAAGAAGACTATTTGTGGTTTATGTACTTGAATAGGCTTCTCCTTTTATTACTATTATTTAGACCATTAACATTTATGGATAAACATTTAATTTCCTAGTTTTGAGTTCGTTTTATGTGTGAGTTTATGTAAATATTGTTTATTCTTAGTTCCATCTTGGATACAGAATTCAAAAAGTTTTTCTTGTATGATTTTTGCATGTTTCTGAGTCACACCAAAGTGATAGAATAAAAAAAAAACAAAGAACTTCCAAACTTGTAATTCTTAACCTTAAAAACCATTCCCTAACGCTATGAGGTAATATACCTCTTTGTTTGGTTAGTGAATCTAACCAAACAAACGTTCTACCCTCACAAATAATATTTGGATCAGTTTCTCTTATCCTCTTAGTTTTTAAAAAAAGATAATTGAATAATATATTAAGATAATCTAATCAGCTAAAATATATAAATATATTCTTTACTCTTATCTTATTGTAATTCAATAATACTTATTTCTAATCAGGTTTAAAAAAGGTACAAATATTTAGATTAAGGTAGTATCATTTCAAAATAGTTTAGGGTATTAATAAACATCATGTTAAAATCTTTAACTGTATGCTGCAGACATCTGTTGAAAACTATTTACTGACATTACTGTATAATACAATACCATTGTTGTGTAAATGTTTTAAACTACTCAAGTCCAAAACCAGTGTTTAAATTAATATTTGCAAAGTCATATTGGAATAAAAACATGAATAGTTCTGAAATCACATCATATTTCATGTTTAACATAAACTAAAATGCAATACAATGTACAAGTATATTAATATTTCTTTAGTAGTCATTAAATATGTTCCTCTGATTGCATTTTTCAGCTTTTTAAAGACAATTCCCATGGCTGGAAACAACAAGATCAAAAGTTAGACATCTCCCTTATCCAAGAGACTACTTATAATGTTGTTACTTGATTGAGTGTTTTGTTGTTAACACTTTTATCAACTTTCAGAGGGACTTTGTATAATCAAAAGACACAGTACAGAGGTAAAACTACAGTGCACTTGACCACATTTTCAGAGCAAACATCTATGTATATCACATATTAACCCTTACCGCTTAGACTGACACTTAACCAGTGAGTTTATCTGCTAACAATAAGTGCTGGAGATATAATTTTGGCTTACTTAACACCAGTAATTTAATCTTATGATTGAATAAAAGTTTAGAATTAAATATCCGGAGCTTCTCATTATAGTATTTAAAAAGTATACTGGAGAACATATCAAAATAATGGAAGCTGTTAAGATTTAAACTATTATGTATGAAAATGTTACAGGTTAAAATTCCTAACCCACTTTGCAGTAAATAGACAAAATGTATTTAAACTATGGGGTAATACCTTTATTATGTCAGAAAGGTGATTAAGAAGCTTGTTTTCCCTCTAACATCAGAGGATAGCTATGGTGATCCATGCACTGCAAGAGTATTATTTATCCTGGTAATTGCTTTATGACTGTATATAGAAATATTGAATTCAAATAATTAACTGGCAATACAACGTTTCTCAGAAAAAGTTGTTTTACAGTTAATGACCAGGTAGAACGCATCATTGAGAGGATACACTTATCAAATGTCAAGTGCTTTAACTATAATATAAGTGTCCCTTTGAATTAATCCCTGATGAATTTACTGCTTACTAAACTTGCAGACTAATATTGGTGTCTTTTCATGTAGTCATATTGGAACATGAAAATACAGGTCTGCTGATCAGGAACAATCAGGCTCTCAACTGCTAGACAATGCTATACATTTGTCTGCAGAAAGGTTTGAGAATTACGGTTGCATTATCAAGCATTTTTGTTTACACTAACAGTAACATGATATACCCACATACACTAGTATTGTGTCATTCTTGATAATGCAAAAAGCCAGGTAATATTATAAGAAGGGTGAAGCCACAGCCAGGTAATATAATAAGAGTACAGCCACAGTCATTATTCAGATGAGTAAATGGGAACAGCATGAGCCATCTAAGGATGGATAGCTCACTGAGTACCTGCCACAATGTATGTTCACAATGCATGGTAACTTAGTAATAAATTAGGGTTTGGGTAAGCCTCTCCCTCTTCTACTCATATTGGATTTAATACAATATGTGTGTAGAACACAGATGCTTCGACAAAGTTCAAACCTATATGAGATATATATATTGTATAATTGACACATTGGGTTAAATCCTCTGTTGTTATGTTACTTATTATAGTTGTTTATATGATTATTGCTTTTACTTTCTCTAGTTAGTATATTATATTGTTATTTAAATGCTTGATTTGCTAAATGTACATTTAACCTTCTTGTTGCATCCCATTTATCCACTTGAGGGCATATTTTGGTAGCAGGACATTAGTAGTATTTTGTAGGAGCACCAGTGTGGCAAATGGCAATTTTCCTTAAAATAAACCTTCCCGTTGCTTGACAGTTACTAGTCTCTTTAGAGAATTTGTAAAACAGCAGTGATTCTATTTGCTGATGATTAATTTCTGTTCTTTAAACTCTGCTGTATAAAACATAGTAAGGGATAGCTAAAATGTCTGGAAAACTAAACTGACAGAAAGACAAGCAGATATATGTCCTTATCTATCAAGGTGCTAGAAGACATCAGAAGCCAAAAGTGCTTCAAAAAATATATGTGTGTATATTTAGATGAACCTCATATGTTATTTACGTTTCCTTAGAAGGAATTTAGGTTCCTCTATCTTTAAATGTGAACCTAGCTTATTTCCTGACTAGACGTCAATTAGAAAGAGTCAGGGGATGGCATGCACAAGTAAATGCGACAAGCAATAAGTAACTCGAGTGGCTGTTAAATTGCCTCGAGAACCAAGCGGGAAAAAGTATGTGTTTTTTCTTTTTTATTTTCCCTTCTCTTACTTCGTGACAAACTCATGTAGTGTGCACGCGAGCACTCTAGTTTGCGGAGTAGTGTTCACAACTATCAAACTTTGCATTTTAAACATGCTATGCCTTATTTCTCTACAAAAGAAAAGATAACAGGATATCTAAGCTAGTCACAAGCATCTCTCAACTCCGGATGTCCGGAGCCACAACACACCTGACTTATAGCCTCAAAATATCACTTAAAACATATTTTTTCACTGTACTATATCAATATGTGCATATGGGTCAAAGGCAGAACATCTTTTAAGATTATTTAAAGTAGTCTTATAATACATCTAAACTAAAATACTTAATTTCAAAAGCAACACATTTCCGCCCAGCATTAGCGTTTATCCAAACAGGGACACTTTTAACTTATAAAAAGTAGTGCCGTCAGGGATGTAACTGATAATAAGTTATATAGCAGCCATTACTATACCTATTAAGCAATATAACCATATACTGATTAAAGTATTATAAGTTAATGAAGACTTTATAAAAAGAAGAGAAAAATAAAAACAACAAAACACAAAGAGAGAAAATAAATAAATAAATATACAAATAAATAAATAAATATTTGAGAACATTATTATGCGTTGATGACTCTGATTAAGAATATGAAAATAATAGATGGATAATAATGAAAAATAGATTTTGTGTCTTTCGGCTTTTAGGGGTCACCACAGCGGAACTCCTGTCCGCTAATGATTGGCAGTGGATTTTTACGTACCGTGTTACCAGCCCTGACGCACAACCTTCAACAAAGGCACGCCCCATTCACGTATGCCTCCACACAGAAGACGCTCTAGCTGAGAATTGAACGGGACAACGTCTTGCTATGAGGCGACAACGCTACCGCAGCACCACCACTGCAGTATAATGAAAAATAGAGTAATGTTTAAATTATGCTTAGTATATTGATGTGATTTGAGATAAATGTATTTAAATTTATGCTAATTTTGACATTTAAAGTATAATTGAAAACAGTACCTGTTTTGGTGTAACTTGAAGACAGTAAGAACTTTTCTTTTGTTGTTAGTATTATTATTTAGATTTTAACAGAATATAACATATGTAAGATTATTTGTCCTTTAGTTTTTTTTTTCTTTTGCTCAACAGTTTTCCAATTATTTACTTCAGCATTTCTTTTCGGTGTACTTATTGTCCAGTCCATAGATTCTTCATGTGTTAGGATGTTATTGTTGGTAAGGTATTTTATTGCTGAATCTACTGTTTCAAAGATTTTTATTCCATTTGGTAGAAAAACTCTCAGTCTTGCTGGGAATAAAAGATGGACTTTCAATTGCTTTTTCTTCAAGGTTTTTATTATTGGTAGAAATTCTTTTCTTTTTGAAACCACCTTTGTAGAATAATCATTGTCAAATCTTATTATTGAATCATTGTATTTGATGGGAGAATTTGCCCAAGCATTTCTTAATATAAGATTTTTATCTTGTATAGAAAAAAGTCACACAATCATAGATCTCGGCTTGTTCTTACTTGGAGAAGAAATATTTCCAGAAGCTGCTAGTGATCTATGCGCACGTTCTATACCATATGAAAGAGCTTCAGGTATTTTTGTTACAGCTGGTATCCAGGTGGTAAGAAAGTTTATCATATTGTCTCCTTCAGATTTTTCTGGTAGACCATATATTCTAATATTATTTCTTCTTGTTCGATTTTCCATATCATCAAGCTTTTCGAGTAAATATGTGTTCTGTTGAAGTAAGAATTCAGTTAGTTCTTCTTCTATTTGGACTCTAGTGTCAATGTCATTTAATGACTTTTCAATAAGTGATATCTGTCCTGTCTGCTGTGTAAACATTTCTTGAAGCTGTTCCAGTTGTTGTGAGCACTTTTCTTTAAAAGTATCTATTTTATTGTCCATCTTGTCGATTTTTATTGTAAGTTCCTGTATATTTGTAATGAGAGATTACAGGTCTTTTTTTTTTTTTAAACAAACTTATTGTTTTAACATATAAGAGAAATATCATAACAATTTTATACAAATAATTAAAAATAGGTATTATTATAATATTCAACAAAACAACTAAAGTATTTACAAAGACATCCACTACAATCAGATCAATTAATTAAACTAAAATACTGTGCTATTGAAATTAGAATTTTTTTAACAAATTTTGTAAATTATCCCATACAATAAAATGTGATGTTTTTCTAGTTGTTCTCATTCTAATTGTGCTTATTTCCATATGACACATTATATTCATAACATTTTTAAATTCATTGAACGAAGGAGGTGTATCTGAAATCCAATTTCTAGTTATTATTTTCTTAGCCACTGCTAGGATAGACCATAACAAGGGAAGCTTAATCTTTTTAACACATTGAGGTACAGGTGTGTTGAATAATATAAGAGACTTAGAAATAATGAAATTATCTGTAAAAAGAGCCTGCAAAAATTCATTAATTGACTTCCAGTATTCTTTCAACTTCATACAGTCATAAAACATATGAGCCCAGTCAGCATTAATTTCTACATTACATCTCTTACATAGATTATCTTTATTATTAATTTTATTCATCATCAAAGGTGTATAAAAAGATCTATGTAAAAATTTCCATGTATAAAGTCTCCAGACAATGGAAGATGTAGTTCTATAAGCAGATTCCAATATATATTGTTTATCTTGTTGAGTTGGTGGGTCCCCATTAATAGAGGTAAAATAATTCCAGTATGAATCTACATTGTAAAAAGTTTCTTGTCTGATAATTTTATGTATATATGAACGTTTACCTTTATCAGAAACTTTATGCTGTAAATTTATTATCAAGTAATCAATCAGTTTTGGAATAGATTCTTTAACTGTTATAGACATTAGATCTATTCTATCAATGAGATGTTGTCTAAAGATCTGAACCTCTAACCAGCAAGTTTCTCTTAGATCAAATTCTTGTTTTAAGAAATCTAGATTTTTAACTTTATTATCAGATATCAGCTGATACCAGTACTTTAGATTATTATCTATAGCTAAATGAGCTCCTTCAGAAGTAGATGACATAAGCATACCCTGAGTATAAATTATAGGAATACAATAAAATTCCATTCCCTATACTTAGGGTGCATGAATATAAAGTTACGATAACTAATAATAATATTTAATGGGTAACAGACCATATGTTTAGGTGTAATAGGTGAAGTACAAAATTCCTTTAGCAACCACAACATGGAGTTATTTATAATCATATTTTTATGTGTTAAGGAGATTTTCATGAAGTGCATACTAATTAGCTCCCAATAATCTTTCCATTTTGCGACATATGACCGATCTATTAATAAAGTAATAACTTTTATAATAGAAGAGATAATATATAAATTAAAGTCTGGAAAAGAAATACCCCCTTGAGACCAGCTATTAGTATGTTTCTTTAATGCAATCCTAGGTCTATTAGGTGCCCATAAGAAATTTAACATTAGTGTATTCAGTTTCTTGATAGTTATTTTTGTAGGTGAAATTACAGGTCTTTTTTGAGAGAAGAGTCTTGTGCTGTATTCCTTAGATGACACATGCTGTAAAGCTGATATTGGTGCTGATTTTCCAGTAATTAATTTGACAGGAATTATTCAAGTTCTGACAATAACATTTTTCTTATAGATGCTCAAAGTTATTAGAAATAAGTTAGTAATAAATATTTCTTCAAATTAAATATTATTTTGTAAAATTCCTGTCAGGAATTGTATTGAGGTAAGAGAGCTGAAATGAAGTGCAGCTATCAGTTCAGCATCCTAGCCACGCCCCCTTGAATGCATTTTTAATGTCTGATGAAGCAGTTGGTTCAACTGCGAAAGCGCTCACAATAAATACAATTTTTACCTACCGAAGTGAACTTTGATGCATGAGTCCTGGCCTGGTTTGGTTCAACTGTTTTGTCTTTACTTTATTAATTATTATCCACAACTTCTTATCTGGTTGAGACATATATGTCTGACCTGTATGTAAAACTAAAGGGACAAAAACATTTTTCATTACTTCATGTTGCTGTACATATTCATAAACAAGTGCTTCCATTTTCTCAGTTTTTATATTATCTTTTGTTTAGTCTCTTCCCACATATCCTTAGCTGCTATAAAAGAAGCTTTTTAATACATACTCCTAAATACTTTAATCATGACTCAATAAATACAGGTATTGTTGAACCGATTCATGTTCATTGTTTTATCTTCATTAATTTTTATATCCCAAAAAGATTTGAAGCTGTTTCAAATTGTTCCACAACACTGAGATATGCTTTTCTGTTTTTGTCAGGTACAAATTAATATTGTCTGTAAATAAAGCCAACTTTTCTTGATTACCATACCAAGTACATTCTTGAATTGCCAATGGATCTAAATATAAAGCAAGTAACAAAGGGGAAAGGGGACAACCCTGCCTGGTTCCTCCTTTCAGACACAACTTATCAGAGAGGAATGCTCCCACTTTGATTCTTACCTCCTATCCTTCATATATCATCCTATTTAACGTTATTATTGTATCAGGGAATGCAAATGCTTTCATTGCCCTACTCAAAAAACCCCAGCTTACTCTGTCAAATGCTTTCTCTGCATCAAGACCCACCAACACTGTATAGTTTTATTCTTCTTAAGGGTTTGCATCCAAAATCCTACTCTCTCCTTATTTCTCAAACTTCCCCCATTTCATCATCATCCTTTTCCATTTTAATTATTATCCTCTGCTTCTGCTTTGTGTATGAGCCTTAATTACTTTTTTATTCTTTATGTTAATTTATAATGTTGTTATGGAATCAAATTTTTGAAAAGTCATTTACTGTAGTTTTTTATTGGAGCATAATTTGGCATTCCATGGCACAGTTGAACTTTGACCCCTCCACACTACCTTACTGATATGTGCTAACCTTACCCCTGCCCAAACTTCAACTATACACAATAGGGTACTATTCACCCTTTCTATAACAGTATCACTAAACAAGATGTAGAAGCAGGTGGTCACACATACACACATACACACATACTTCAAACATGCTTGTACCCAAGCATACTAGCACTTCTATCATCTTCCCTAGCACTTACTCTAAGTGTACCCCACAAATACAAACTCTCTCTGTCACAGACAAACAAATACAGATACACACCCACACACACACACTCACACACACACACACACACACACACACACACACACACACACACACACACACACACACACACACACACCAAACCCTAATGCAAAAACATTCAAACAAAAGTTTAATTGTTACTAACAACTCTGTTACCTAACATTCAACATTCAATGCTTTGACTATTCCTACACTTACTGTACCCACAGACTAAAAAAAACATGTTTATTTCACCATGGTTTGGTGTTTCCTACATTTTAATACTATTAATGGGACTATTTACAGGTTTTTAATTATTTTTATTTGTAATTTCTGAGTCTGACCACATGGGGTCTGGCATCTTGAACTAATTCTGATTGTTTAGTCTGCCTCTAGGTATCCCAAAATGCAGTGCTCATCTGTAAAAAGTTACATTATGCAGGCCTCTTTCTTCCTAAACCTCCTGTCACTGCATTGATTTTATATGCATATTTTCACTGCGGTGGTGGTGCTGCGGTAGCATTGTCGCCTCACAGTAAGACGTCCCGTTCGATTCTCAGTTAGAGCGTCTTCTATGTGGCGACATGCGTGAATGGGCATTTCTTCATTGAAGGTTGTGCGTCAGGCCCGGCAAGTCAGCACGTAAAAATCTACTGCTAATCATTAGCAGACCGGAGTTCCGCTGTGGCGACCCCTAACCGGGAAAAACCGAAAGACACAACAACAACACTGCTGTTTTCAGTCAGTTAGTTTTAAGTAACATTTCATGCTGTTCAATGATTACTTAAAACACAAACACTGCAAATGCCACAGAACAGAACTTCAAAGTGCTTTTTATTGCAGCTTCTTTTTAGAATGGCTAAACTGCATTTTTGTGAAGCCTGAATTATACTACTTTGACTCATCTCCCATTCCCCTTCACACCTAGCTTCCCCAGATGTCAAAGTGCTAAGGGTAATTTGAGCTGTTACCTGCTGTGATTGACAGCTCACAGCAGGAGACTTGACTCATGTACTGTTTCCTTGTTCTAGCCTTTACTTTCTGTATGGTTAGGGGAAGGACCAGAGAGCTGTGACATCACAGCATGGGTGAGTGTTTAGGACAGTCATAGTACTGTCAGTTTGGGGAGGCAACTGGCCAGAAAACTACCTGTATTCAGTGGCCTTGATGACATCAATGAATTGGAGACTGCAGCATGGGCGGGATAAAAGTTTTTTTAAATAAAACCACCACAGCACAGTAAGGTACTGTTCTAGTGGAGAGAAGCAGTCATTTAAAAATATTTTAAATGCTGAGTTGTTGTTTATTCATAGCAGAGATAATAAATAGGGAGAAAAAGGACAGAGAAGTTGAGCATTTAAAGGAGAACCGCACCCACAGTCATGCATGTCTATTTCTTCCTAAAGCTCCTGTCACTGCATTGATTTTACATGCATACACTGCTGTCTTTCAGTCAGTTTTAAGTAACATTTAATGCCATTCAATGCCTACTTAAAACACAAACAGTGCAAATGCCACAGAACAGACTTTCAAAGTGCTTTTTATTGCTGCTTCTTTTTAGAGTAGCTAAACTGCAGTGTTTTGTGAAGCCTGAATTGTACTACTTTGACTCGCCTCCCATCCTCCCTTCACACCTAACTTCCCTAGCTGTCAAAGTGCTAAGGGTTATTTGAGATATTACCACCTGTGATTGACAGCACATAGTAGGAGACTTGACTCATGCACTGTTTCCTTGTTCTAGCCTTTCTGTATGGATAGGGGAAGGACCAGGGAGCTGTGACATCACAGCATGGGTGGGTTTTTAGGAAGGTCATGGAGATGTCAGTTTGCAGAAGGAATTGGCCAGAAAACTACCTGTATTCATTGGTGTTGATGAGATCAATGAATTGGAGACTGCAGCAAGCTTTACCAGGGTGGGACAAACATTTTTTGAAAGTGAAACCAACACAATACAGTAAGGTACTGTTCTAGTGGAGAAAAACAGTCAATTTAAAATATTTTAAATGCTATATTGTTGTTTGTTCATAGCAGGGTGAGTAAATAGGGAGAAAAACGACAGAGAAGTTGAGCATTTAATAATATAATACCATTGTTGTCCTTTAATAATAGAATCCCGTTGTTGTCCTTTAACAAAGCCTGCACTTGACCTCCATTTCTGGCACTTAAAAATTCTTCAACTAAAAGTTTGATGAAATGTATGGAACCAATATATCATAGTTTTTCTGCTTAGCTAATGTACTAATCCAAAAAGATAAGATTTTAAGTAGCATGTGGGCAGTATTTTAATTTCTTTTTGGTCTTACAATTTTGGTTTGCATGCTTGTTTCTGGATATCCATTGTATCAAGATTTTTATTGTATTAATTTAATGTTTGCTAGTATATACATATATATAAAGCTGCTTTGGTGATCTGATCTGTTTACTTGTTCCTGTACTACTATTATATCTACCGTTTTTTATCATGAGTGCAATTAGAGAGTGGAAAGGAAAACTTGTTTTGTATATTGTGTAATGGGAAAGCAACAAAACACTGTTTTCTGATAACAAATGCTATTCTCTGATACCTCATTGGAACAATGAATAAAAAATTAGAAGCATTCTGGTAGAATGTCTGAGCGTGTATGTTAAAAATATATGCCAGTATTTTCTCAACAGGAGATCTGAAAGGATATACTACTCAATCATTAAAATAGCAATGCTTTGTGCAAATACATATTAATGGACACAGGGACGGGAAACAGATTTTTCTAGGCACAGCTGTGACATTATTGCTTTGCAGTTTGTGATGATGGGGAAGTCTGATACAGCACTGTAGCACTGTGCAGTATGTTACAGCATTGTAGTGCTGTGCAGTATGATACAGCACTGCAGCGCTGTGCAGTATGATACAGCATTGTAGGACTGTGCAGTATGATGCAGCATTGTAGCGCTGTGCAGTATGATACAGCATTGTAGCACTGTGCATTACGATACAGTATTGTAGTTCTGTGCAGTATGGTACAGCATTGTGGTGCTGTGCATAGTTTAAATAATATAGCCTCTGGAAAGATGATCTGCATATAGTAGATATAAGCAAGGGTTCTCTGCCCAAATCTGGATTATACTGCATAGCAACAATGAAACACATTAGCCCAGTTTTAATGTACAGGACACAGCAAACAGATTTTACTGACTGACAATATGACATTTTGATTTGGACTTTATAATGATATAGAAACAAGATGGAGCACCACTTCAACTTTGTACAGGATTTCTGGCTCAGTTGAGAACTTAGAGCAGAATGCTGAAATAAAGTTTAGTACAATATTTTTAGATTACTTGGGGGGGGGTATTTATTTTTCAAAATATTTGTTTTGTATATTTTATGGCTCATGATAGCAGGCTTACAAATAAGCATGCATTGGTTTTGTAAAATGGGATTAAGGATATTAAGGGGATTTCAAAGTTTAGGTCTTATTGAGGCATGAATTAGGGATAATAGCCTTGCTTTATTACAAGGGTACTGGGATGGTTTTTAAGGCAGGCCATTTGAAAAAGGCATTAGCTCTTTAGAAGAAAGGTGGTTGTTAGAGTACTTAATAGATTTTGTTTATATCAGACAGCTGCTGGATATTACATTTAAGATCATACTGAAAATGAAGGATGTTGACCAGAGACATAAGACTCATTAATTGAGTAGATGAACATATTTATTTGTCTATTTTCAGTAGATGAAGATATTGCTGATATGGGACTAAAGGCATGATGTTCTAGTATAAAATGTTTTTGGCTTGTCTTCAGCTAAATATTTAGAACTATTTACGTTACTGTGAAGAGCAAAATAAAGGCATGGATTATTTTTACTTGCCTCTTCAAGAGGTAGGAAGACCATGGGTGTTTTACAGGCAGAATATATTTTCCAACCCCAAAATCAAGAAGTGGGAAGGACTCTACAGTTAAAACATAAACATTTTAACTACAGGGAAATAAGCAGTCGATGCTTCATATTGCCCTGAAAAGGATTGCTGCTATCTTTAAGCAGAGCATGTTCTTCATCTCCAAAATCAGAAAATGAGAGGATGCTATAGTGACTCTAAGCTAGTTAGGGAATAAATGGCTCCAGAGTGTACCTGCAAAAGCATTAGAGACCTCCAAAGCAGACACCCAAACAACCTGCACTTCCCGTCACAAACCAGACAACACATAAAACACAAAATCAGTGTGCCGCACAATTATAGCCCTTAAGGTGAAATAACATACCTAACACACTAGTAATAGGTGATTCTATAGTCAGGCACACTGACGTCCCACTCACTAGGCTGGACAAGTAGAAGGTTACTGTTAGCTGCCTGCCGGGAGCCAGAATTCGCCACATAACACAAGCACTCAGGTTACTCCAGAACAAGTACAAATATGACTCTGTCATTGTTCATGTTGGTGTGAGTGACCTGAGACATACCTCCCTGAACTACATCAAAAGAGACATGGAAGAGCTCTCTGATCATGTAGCCCAGGCTGGTATGACCCTGACCCTGAGTAGCATCCTGCCCTCACCAAGAATGATACCTCAGTATAAAGAAAAAATTATCAATTTCAACAATTGGCTAAGCTTCTGGTGTCATTCAAAGGGGATCCAGTGTCTGTCAGCCTGGGACGACATGCTCGACAAGCTGCGTTGCTTCGCAAGAGATGGTTTGCACCTGTCACCCCTAGGCTTTTGAATACTGGCCAAAGCTCTTGCTGCCCCCATAATGCCTTTTTTAGGCAAGGCTCAAAAGTCAAACCCACATCTGTAAACAGCACAATTAACAAAAAACTGAGGGTTATGCTACGCAACGCCAGGAGTTTAAATCTCAAAATGCACACGCTCAAAGCACTCCTCAGTATGGAGAACTTCGACATCTGTGCAGTAACTGAAACCTGGTTCAAGGATCCAGAGAGCACACCAGTACTACTGGGCTACAACTCATACCACACATTTTGGCCACAGAACACGGACCGAAACACAAAAGGAGGGGGTGTATCCATATTCATCAAGGATACCTACACCTCCAGGTTAGTGGCGCAGCATGATACCGCTGAGATCATCCATGTGCAACTAAAACTGGGCAAATCTGCAATGCAAATTGTGGCCTGCTACAGATCACCCTCCATGACCCAGGACCACCACTCCACCTTTCTGGAGACACTGGAAAACATGAAGGTCCTACCAAACACCCTGATACTGGGCGATTTCAATTACCCTACCATTCACTGGGAAAACTACTCGAGTACAAATTCCCAGGCCCAGCGCTTCCTGGAATTCATCAACTCAAATGCCATGGATCAGCTGGTAAACTCCCCTACCAGAGGTGAAAATATATCGGACCTGGTCATCACCAACATGGGCGACAGGTGTTCCACACCAGAGGTCAACCCTTCACTGGTTAGATCAGACCATAAACTAATCACTCTGGATGTCCACACCCCAGCACCACCCCCCAACTAAGGAAACCACAGTAAAAAACCTTTCTAAAGCAAACTTCACCTTACTTAAGACAGAGGTGGTAAGTTTCACAGCCCCCACGCTAAAGGATAACGCTGCCCAAAATGCAGAAACCTTTACAAATGCACTCTATGAGCACCTACAAGGATGCATGGATCATGCCATCCCTAGCAAAACCAAGACTCACTCCTCTAAGAGAAGGAAACCAGTTTGGTGGACCCCTGCAGTAAACAGGCTATACAATAGAAGGAGGAAACTAGTTCAGAAAAAAGCAAATCCCAAGAAGGAAAGACATCCTTGATCAGTATCAGTAAGAAACTGAGGTCCCTCATGAAATCATCCAAGGCTAACCTCGAAAGAAAAATAGCCAAGGATTCAAAAGATAACCACAAAGCCTTCTTTAGCTATGTTAAGAATCTAAGTGGCAACTCACAGATATGCACTGAACTAGTGCAAAAATAGCACAAAATATACTGAAGCTACTGATATTGCCAACATCCTGGCAGATAGAGTCAGTGCAAACTTCACCCCCCTCTCACCTCCAAAAGGGCCCACAACAATACCGGAAAAGTGTAGTGTCCCAAAAATCACAGACGCACAGGTGAAAACAGCCCTTTCAAAAGCCAAAAACACAGCGTCAATGGGACCAGATGGTGTCCCAGGCTGCATCTTGCATGAACTACAGAATGAACTAACCCCCCCACCTAAACACGCTGTTCAACCTCAGTCTCTCCACAGGCTATGTGCCATAGAATGGCACACAGCAACGGTTATTCCTCTCCACAAAGGAGGGGCCACAACTGACCCTGGTAACTATTGCCTCATAAGCCTGACTAGCCTGGTCTGCAAGGCTATGGAACGCATCATCATTGAACTCATTAACAAAGACATTGGAAACCTCCAAACACTTGACCCAACCCAGTTTGGCTTTGTTAAGGGCAGATCATGCCTACTAAACCTGGTTGACTTCTTCGAGACAGTCACCAAGGCCATAGACGAGGGAAAGGTGGTTCACACAGCCTACCTTGACCTCGCCAAGGCTTTCGACACCATTCCCCACTTGGGTATTACAGAAAAACTCACCAGCCTGAACATAAACCCCTACGTCATGAGATGGGTTGTCAACTGGCTTACAGACAGAACTCACACGGTAAGAATAGCAGGCTCCAGGTCCAACTCTAAACCAGTCACAAGTGGTGTCCCGCAAGGCTCGGTCCTGGGACCCCTACTGTTTGGCATATACTTCTCAGAAGCACAGGCAAATACAGGAGGACTATGGCTAACCAAGTTCACCGATGACTGCAAACTGGGAGCCATAATTGACTCTCCGGCTGACACGGACATCCTCCAAAAGGGCATTACTGAGATGGACACCTGGTGCCAAAGTCATGGCCTCAAGCTAAATGCCAAAAAATGCATAGTCATCCTGTTTGGGAAAAACAAAACACCCATGAATTACCACATAAGTGGCAGCCCCCTTAATACAGAAGAGGTAATATGAGATCTGGGGACCCAGGTAGATAGTAATCTCTCCTTTGACAATCATATTTCCAAAGTAGTTAGGAAATCCTTCTATGTGGCCCATCTAATTACTAAAGGGTTCGCATCTAGAAATAAAGAGGTTATAGTGCCCCTCTGCTTGTCACTCATTAGACTCATCATAGAGTACAATGCCCCATTTGAGATGTACCTCATAAGACACTTCCAACAGCTGGAAAGACCACAAAAGTACCTCACCAAGAGGATTACTGGTCTCAAACATATGTCCTATGCAGCCCGACTGAAAAAAACTCTGGCTGTACTCAGTGGCATATCGCTTACTCAGAGGTGATCTCTGCCTGACTTACAAAGCCATGTCCAACTCAGAATTGATGGACATGCTCCACCTAAAGAAATCCAAGTCACTGCGAGCCACGCGCTCTAGTGAGCTAATGGCACAACAATAAATAGAACATGCTGGAGGGATAGATTCCTGTCACAGAGACTCCCCATGCTTTGGAACAAAATTCCAAATATCATCAGGCAGAGCCCCTCACTAACGCTCTTCAAGAGAAATCTTGACGAGTGGATGGGTAACAGAAAATACACCCCTGGGATCACTTCATTGGCTCTGCTTGACACAGGATCAGTTAATTAATCAATGGGGTGACGAATGCTGACACACTCTGGCTAGGCTTATAAATGCCCTCGGGCAGATAGCCTAGTACCTACCTATGAACCTATGAACCTATGAGTGTACTTGTAGCAGTATGAAGAGAGAGAGAGAGAGAGAGAGAGAGAGAGAGACATATCCCAGATGACTGGAGAATAAGCATTCTAATGCCAATGTACAAGAACATAGTGGACATTCACAATGGTGGGCAGTGTACGTGTATCAAATTCCTTTCACAATGTGTGAAAGTTCTGGACAATGTGATTCATAAAAGAATATTCATGGTAGTAGTAAAAAGTAAGATAAGAGATGAGCAGTTTGGATTTGCAGTATGATGCAGTACAACTGACTCAATATTTGCAGTGAGACAGGTAGCTGCGAAGAAACTAGAGATGAGAAAAGAGTCCAACTGAGCATTCCTAGTCTTGGAGAAAGCATATGATAATGTTACAGAAAAGCTGATTTGGATAGTTCTACAATGGCTCAAAGTCCCAGAAACATTGGTACTATTAGTGCAAGCTATAGATAAGGACCCAATGACACAAGTATGAATAGTGCTCAGACTCACAGAGGGATTCCCACTGGAGTGGATGTGCATCAGGGTTCAGCTTTGAGCCCACTAATGTTCATACAGGTGAAGGACTACATTAGCAGAATGAACAGTAGTGGGTTCAGAGCTGATCATACTGGTGATAGACTATATTAGCAAACAGGTCAGAAGGGGACACATCAGCAAAGCTGCTGTTTCCAGACAATGTGGATTACAGGCAGACTGTGAACAAGAACTTCAGAAAATGACAGGGGAATGGAATGCAGAATTGAAGGTATATGGGATGAAACTATGTACAGATAAGACAGTTGCAAAGTCAGCTAATGGGGAAAATCAGAAGAAGCTGAAAACTGAGATAGAAGAGAAAATAGTGGAATAGATTAAAAGTTTCAAGTCTATGGGTAGGGTGGTGGAGGAGAAGGGAAGTCTGAATGTGGAGGTCAAAGCTAGAATCATAGGGGCTGCAGCCAACTGGCGCAGTGTGTCAGGGGTAGTATATGTCAAAGAATGCCAAAGCCGCTGAAAAGTAAGGTGTCCATAACAATGGTGTGAACATTACTACTACTAGATGGTACAGAGACCTGGCAGTCATACCACTGAACCTGGAAACATCAAAAATCTGGACAAGGCTCATGAAAAATAGGTACAAATCTGTACGCTGGTTAGCATAACATTTGCATACATAATTATGTAACTCCACCTACTCAAATAGAATTGTGGGATACCAACTTTCAAATGCAAACTGAAGAGCAGACAACCAAAATATGGCACCAGAGTACCCCTGCAGCCATTCCAATGTCCCATTACTTGACTATTTCACCCCATTTACAATAAACACTAATGTGTGCATACTGCTTTACTTCTACCTACAATGATTATTTGGATTTTATTTTTACATTTTACAGCCCAATTCACAAACACTAATAAGACATCTGCTAAACAAAGCAACAGTGTCTCACAATGAAAATAGACTTGGCATTAAAACTTCTCTGCCCTTGAAACTCACATTCATTGAAACAGCATTGTAACCCACACCAAATACAAAGAAAATGCATCTGGCCAGTGGTGGATAAAGATTACCTTTGGTCTGTTTTCAAATCATTGGCCCCTTGCACACAAAACAAGAAATATACATGTGTTCTTTGATATGCCCTCCTGACTTTATTAAATTATATTCTTTGTATAATACAGCACACTTATTAGACAGAGCACATTTTAAATTTATTCTTTGAACATTTTTCCAGTAAGCTATAGGCAATGAAACAAAATGCATGAACCAAATAATGACAAAACTGCCCAATTCAGAACATTTCCATCATAAAAGTCTACTTCCACACCCACACTATAAATAGAATGACAGTAGTGAAAGCCATAGGCATCTTGCACAGCTTCTCACACTTATTTTCAATTTCAATTTTTTTTTTGGTGGGGGGGGGGGGCAAAAGGCCAAAAACCAGGGACACATTTTAAACATTGCTTGTATAATTTTGGAAAGTTGCTAGAATAAAATGTTGTGTTACCACTATGCATTTCACTGGCAAGTCTTGAACCCAGGACTGTGTGCACTACAGTCAGAGCAACATGCAACTATGCCAAATTACCAGTTTCCTGAAAGATAGGAAGACTGAAACTTAAATTGCTATCATTTAGTGAAGTCAGTTCTCACTTGTCACCATAGCTCTCAACCTCTTAACACAAAAAATCTGGACAAAGCCAGTAATGGGGGAATACAGCCCCAAAATAGGGACAAATTTCAAAAAATGATCTTATAAACTTAGAAAATTGCTAGAATAAAAGGTTTTGTGTTACCATTTATTTTCTGAAGAATATGAAGTCTGAAATTCAAATGGCTGTCATTATTTAATGAATTCAATCTTGCAGTGATTTGCCACAAAAATCCTGAAAAACCACAAATTTTATGAGGAATAGATAAAAAATATGAGGAATTAATTTACAATTGGTGGTGGCTAGGGACTTTAGGCTCTTTTTACCCTGTACCTAAGGTACAGGGTTTGAGCCTGAGTACCTCTAGCCACCAGGTGTATTAAACTGGGGGCATTTACACACACACACACACACACACACACACACACACACACACACACACACCAGCCCCTTCCGTTCATGAATAATAAAGGTTTCCTTACTTCAAGTTGTCTGCTCTCACATTCAGAAATACCAAAATAAAGGTTTCCTTACACAGCCAACTCGTTCATGAATAATAAAGATTTCCTTACTTCAAGTCATCTGCTCGCATTCAGAAATAACAAAATAAAAGTTTCCTTACACAGCCAGCTCATTCATGAATAATAAAGGTTTCCTTACTTCAAGTTGTCTGCTCGCATTCAGAAATACAAATACAACAGCCAGCCCTTCTAAGTTGTCTGCTCACATTCAGAAATACCAAAAGAAAGGTTTTGTTACTTCAACTCGTTTGCTTGCATTCAGAAATACAAATACAACAGCCAGCCCTTCTAAATCCTTTCTGTTCATTACATCTGCTCGCAAAATACTTTCCGTTTAGAATAACATTTCTCAGAGTGCCGTTCCTGCTTGCAAAGCATTTGAACAGCCAGGCCAGCCCTTGAGCCCCAGCCAAAAATGCGAGCTCAGTTCTGACAGGCTGGTAACCCTGATGGAGCTGACATCATCATGCACATGATGATGTCACTCACAAAGCGCGAAAAAATGGAAAACAAAAGAAAAAATGGAAAATGAAGGGGTGCCACTTGGGAATTGTGGTACCCCATTATTTGGACCCCAAAACTCAGTAAAAAATTAGTAATTCAGTACGGTTGGGAGGTATGCTGGCAGTGAAGGTGGAGCAGTGGAGTTAGCTGAAGATGATGCAGATGAAGTGCCTGAGATGAGTGGTAAGATGCACACTGTGGGACAGACAAAGAAATGAGGACATCAGATCAAAAGCCAAAATAGCTCCAATTGCAGAGTAGGTCAAAGAGAACAGATATGGTGGTTTGGGCACATGCTGGAAAGCAGAAGACAAGCAAGGGAAGAATATTTTGGATGGACAGGAAGAAGGTAAGAGGAAATGAGGGCATCCAGCAAAGAGATAGATGGATTGTGTGACAGAAGACCTGTGACAAATCAGGCATAACTAGGAAAGAAGGTAGGAAGGTGGCACTGAATCAAAAGAAATAAGAACAATTGATGCAACACCACAATCCCATGTAGAAAATAGAGACAAAGGGGGCGATGTTGATATATCTTACTATCAATATCCATCAAGAGCTTCTAATTTTATACTTTTTGTATTGCCCTTTGTTTAATCTCCTCCCCCATATCCTTAGCTGACATAGCAGAATTTAATTTTTATTCCAAACACCTAAATACTTATCTTCTCATGTCTCCACAAATATGGGTATTGCAGAACCAATTCATTTGTTGGAAGAGTTTACTGTTATAGCCTTTGTTTTATCCTCATTTATTTCATATCCCCAAAAATAACCTTGAAACTATCTCAAAATATTCCACAACACTGAAATTCCCCTTTCTGGATTTATTGAATACAAAATAATATCATCAGAAAAATGCTGTTTTTTCTTGAATACCATGCCCTGAATTTGTGGGTCCTTTATTTTCTTTGCTAATGGAATGGCTAAAGCATAGGCTAATAACAAAGGAGTAAGAAAACACCCCAGCCTGGTTCCCCTGTTCAAACTCAGCTTGTCAGGGAGGAGACCTCCCAACTTGATTATTGTTTCTGAAAATTCAAATATCTTCTGAATTAATCCAATTATTCCATCAGAAAATGAAAATACTGCCATTGCCCTACTCATAAAATCCCAGATCTGCATCAAGACCCACCAACAGTAACTCAGTCGTCTTCGACTCTACTTCCTTTTGGATCATCATTGCTCTGTTAATGTTGTCAAATGTTTGTCTCTTCCACAAAACCCCATTGATTAATATCTATCAGTTTTGGCAACACCATGGTCATTCTGTTAGTTAATTTAGACATTAATACTTTATAATCCATCTATCCAGAACCACCTTTTCCCATTTTTGTACATGAGGTCAGGGTAGCTTACATCCTTCTAAGTTGGGAACTGCTGATTGAGGGCTCAGTGTCTATTATTCTAAAAGTGTATTAGTTCTGGTTTAAGCACTTGGGCTTCAGGCCAGTTATTTTACATTAAGAGGGTTCGTGGTCTGCACTCTTGTGGGAGGAGAGGCTGGACTCTGCCCTTCTGAGCTGGGAATTTCTGGTTAAAGGCTTATAGTGCCTGCATATTTGAACTGCTTCTTACTGTAATTGGTACACCTTGTTTGCTGTAGCATAGACTAGATCCAGGCCTGCTGAATCTAGCTTTGTTTGTATGCTTGTTGTTTGTTTGCTTGTTATTTTCCTGAAAAGCTAATTCCACCTAAAACGCGGCTTTTCAGTGCTTCTGTGGATCCCTAGTGATATCTGCATTGCTTACTGTACTTATTTCCTTGTTTCACTTGAAAGAAAGTTACTGTTTGTCATTTTTGCATTTAAGTTACCTGTAACACATTGCATTTAAGTTACCTGGCACTTGCTCACTAAAGCAATTATATAAGTCAGCACTAAAAAAATTAAAAGCACTACACCCTCACAAACTCCCCTTGAGTACCTTGTTCCCCATTGGCCCTTTTTATCAATTATAAAGGAATTCCCAATACTATTCTAGCATGTCCAAAGGTCAGTTGTCAATCTCCTCTCTGGTCCACCTGGTGAATCTGGGAATCTTGAGGCAATGTTACAACTGCCTCATGTACACAGATAACCCTCTCCTCCTCCCAACAAATTCCAACACATGTGAGAGATGCAACCATATAGCCAAACTGGAGGCTAAGCTCTCTCAACTCAGTACTGGTGTAACCAGTCAGGAGCAGAAGGAAACCACACTCACTACAATTCCAGTCTCACATAGACCTACCACGACAGCAAACCAAACACATAAACACACAAAAACATACTCGGAGGCTCTAAATAAAAATCTGCCTAAGCAGCAGAGATCTCCAAAGCAGACACCCAAGCAACCGCTACCCCAAAACAAAACACGTGCAATACATAGCTCACAAAGCCAGTGTGCCGAGCAGTCACAGCCCTTAAGGCTAAACAACACACCTGATACACTTGTAATAGGTGACACTATTGTCAGGCACACTGACATCCCACTCACCAGGCTGAACAAGGAGAAGGTCACGGTGAGCTGCCTGTCGGGCGCTAGGATCCGCCACATAACACAAGCACTCAGGTCACTCCAAGGCAAGTACAAATATGACTCAGTCATTGTCCATGCTGGTGTGAATGACCTGAGACGTACCTCCCTGGACGACATGAAAAGAGACATAGAGGAGCTCTCTGAGCATGTAGCCCAGGCCGGTATGACCCTGACCTTGAGTAGCATCTTACCCTCACCAAGAATGATGCCACAATATGAAGACAAGATGATCAATTTCAACAATTGGCTTAAGTATTGGTGTCATTCAAAGGGGATCCAATGCCTGTCAGCCTGGGATGACATGCTCGACAAGCCACGATGCTTCGCTAGGGACGGCTTGCACCTGTCACCCCTGGGCTTTCGGATATTGGCAAAGGCTCTTGCTACCCCCATAGTGCCTTTTTTAGGCAAGGCTCAAAAGACAAACCCACCTCCATAGGTATCACAAGGGATGAGAAACTAAGAGTAACGCTACTCAACACTAGAATTCTAAACCTCAAGATGCATGCACTCGAAACTCTCCTTAGCATGGAGAACATCGATATCTGTGCAGTAACAGAAACCTGGTTCAAGGCTCCCGAGAGCACCCCAGCACTACCAGGTTATACCTCATACCATGCTTTTTGGCCCCAAAACTTGGACCAAACCACAAAAGGAGGGGGAGTATCAATATTCGTCAAAGATACCCACACCTCCAGGTTGATGGCACAGCATGAAGCATCAGAGACTATCCATGTGCAACTAACAGTGGGTAAAACTGCCTTCCAGTTTATAGCCTGCTACAGACCACCCTCCCAAACCCAGGAACCCCACTTGGCCTTCCTGAGAACACTGGAAAATATGGAGGTCTCTCCAAACACCATTATATTGGGCAACTTCAACTACCCAAACATAGACTGGGAGCATTACTCTAGCTCCAACACCCTAGCCCAAAGGTTCCTAGAATTTATAAACTCAAATGCTATGGAACAACTTGTTACCACTCCCACAAGACGGGAAAACATACTGGATCTGATCATCACCAGCATGGGGACTTTATGCTCCAGACCAGAAGTGTATCTCTCACTGGTAAGATCAGACCATAAACTAATCTCACTGGATATTCACATCCCGACCCCACCCCCTGCCCAGAAAACCACAGTGAAAAACTTCTCTAAAGCAAATTTCACACTCCTCAAAACCGAGGTGGAATCCTTCAAAGCCCCCGGGCCTGTGGAAAATACAGCCCAGACCGCAGAATCCTTTATAAACGCATTCTATGAATACCTTCAGGAATGCATGGATCATGCAATCCCAAATAAAGCCAAGACCCAATCCTCCAAAGGCAGACGTCCTGCCTGGTGGACCCCAGCCATAAACAAACTATACAACAGAAGGAGGAAGTTACTACATGATAGAGCAAAATCCCAAAAAGGGAAGGCATCTCTGATCAGTATTAGCAAAATCTATGGGCACTCATAAAATTGTCTAAGGCCAGCTTCGAGAGAAAAATTGCACAGGACACTAAGGATAATCACAAGGCTTTCTTTAGTTATGTTAGTAACCTGGGTGGGAATTCCCAAATATGCTCAGAATTAGTCCAAAATGACAAAAAATACACCAAACCCACAGACATTGCCAATATGCTAGCTGACAGGTTCAGTGCAAACTTCTCCCCCCCTCCCCACCAAAAGGGCAAATATCTATCCCAGCAGAGTGCTGCCCCCCTGACACCTCAGATGCTCAGGTAAGAGCCGCCCTCTCCAAAGCAAAAAACACAGCATCAATGGGACCAGACGGTGTCCCAGGCTGCATCCTACATGAACTCCAAGAAGAGCTAAACCCAAACATAAAACTACTGTTCAATCTCAGCCTTACTACAGGATATGTACCCAAAGAGTGGCGTACAACAACAGTGGTCCCTCTCCACAAAGGTGGTGCCTCAACGGATCCTGGAAACTATTGCCCCATAAGCCTGACTAGCTTGGTCTGCAAAGCTATGGAAAGGATCATCATGGACCTCATAAATAAAGATATTGGGGACCTACAGACACTGGATCCTACCCAGTTCGGCTTTGTTAAGGGCAGATCCTGCCTCTTAAACCTGGTCGATTTCTTTAAAACAGTCACCAAGGCCATTGACGAGGGGAAGGTGGTCCACACAGCCTACCTGGACCTCGCAAAAGCCTTCGATACAATACCCCACTCGGGCATTATAGATAAGCTCACCAGCTTAAATATAAACCCATATGTCACTAGATGGGTTGCAAACTGGCTCAAGGACAGAACCCACATGGTTAGAATTGCTGGAGCCATGTCAGACTCCAAACCAGTTACAACTGGCGTCCCACAAGGCTCAGTCCTGGGACCTCTCTTGTTTGGTATATATTTCTTGGAGGTACAGGCCAACACGGAAGGACTGTGGCTGACCAAGTTTGCAGATGACTGCAAACTGGGCGCCATAATCGACTCTCCAGCCGACACAAGCATCCTACAAAAGGGCCTCATAGAAACAGACAACTGGTGCCAGAGCCATGGCCTCAAGCTAAATGCCAAAATGTGTATAGTCATCCCCTTTGGCAAAAACAAAGTGCCCACAAATTACCACATAGGTGGTAATCCATTAAGTACAGAAGAAGTAATTAGGGACCTGGGGACCCAAGTTGATAGCAATCTCTCATTTGACAACCACGTGGCCAAAGTGGTTAGAAAAACATTTTATATAGCCCACCTAATCATGAAAGGATTCACATCTAGATCAGGGGAGGTTATCGTGCCTCTTTACTCATCCCTCATCAGGCCCATAATTGAGTACAATGCCCCTTTTGAGATGTACCTTACCAGACACCTGCAGCAACTGGAAAGACCCCAAAAGTACCTCACCAAGAGGATCAAAGGGCTCAGACAGATGCCATATGCTGCCCGGTTAAAGAAACTCCAGCTCTACTCGCTGGCATACCGCCTGCTCAGAGGCGATCTGTGCCTGACGTATAAAGCCATGCCCAACCCGGAATTAATGGACATGCTGCACCTCAGAAAATCCAAATCCCATTGAGCCACGCGCTCGAGAGACTTGAACCTCTGCACTGAAATAAATAGGACATGCTGGAGGGACAGATTCATAACCCAAAGGCTCCCTTCACTCTAGAATAAAATCTCAGTCCAGGTTAGGCAGAGTCCCTCATTGACTCTCTTCAAGAGGAATCTTGATGAGTGGATGGGAGATCATAGGTTTACCCCGGGTATCACTTCTGTGTCACTGTTAGACAGAAGCACAGTATACTAACCTCGAAAAAGGGCATAGCAAAATTAATTTAAAATGGGTGGCGAAAGCCAAACGCACTCTGGCTAGGCTTATAAATGCCCTAGGGCAGATAGCCTAGTATGAACCTATGAACTTATGAACCTAAAAGCTTTATAATCATGGTTCAAAACTGAAGCTAGACTATATAAAGTTGTATTTAAAGGATATTTTCCTTGTCTGAGTAGTAAAGCCACCACAGCTTTCTTCTAGGATGCTGGTACTGTTCATCCCTTTACAATATTGTTAAAAACCTTCAGATCTTTTATCATTTTTCCCTCCAAACTTCAAAATTTCCACAGGAACACTATTTGCTCCTGATGGCTACCATATTGATCGATTATACATCATCATTTGTATTTCATCCTCTCCAGTCTTAGATGTTAATTCTTGAGCTTCATCTTCCTGTAACCTTGGCATATTTAAGCATTTCATAAAGGGTTCCTATTACGTTTCTGAAATCATGAAACATCGAATACTACAAGACTGAACGTGTATGTTCGATGTTTCATAATTTCGAAAACGTAAAAAAAAAAAAACAACATAAATTAACTATTCTAAGCAGGGGGGCAAGGCCCCCTGCACCCCGCACACACCCCCACTCTTTAAATATACCAACTCCGAGATCGCATTATAGTGTGGAAAGGGAATATTTCCCTTTACTGTACTGTAGTGTGATCTTGGAGTTGGTATCTTTAAAGAGTGGGGGGGTGGTGGTAGGCACAGCCCCTCCCCCATGTGGGGGGGGGTGCAGGGCGGCTTGCCCCCCTGCTTACAACAGTTATTTAACTATTGACCTTTTTTCCTTTTTTTTTTAGTTTGAATTGCTGAAACTTTGATTAACTGTGTTCAATGTTTACAGTTTCGAAGTTTCAGCAATTCGATAACGTAATAGGAACCCTTTCATAAATGTTTCTATTTGTGTATTTTCTTGATTCTCCCATTTGTCTTCTTCTGCTCTATACAGATTTTCATTGAATTTCTGAAATATCTCTAATACTTCTATTAGGTCTCTGGTTATTTTTTCTAGTCAAAGGCTCCCTTAGAATGGTAGCACCCCTTTCTATTTTTATTGCCTAAATTGTTGATAATACGCTTTGTGCTCTGGGGATGTTATCAAAACATACTCGCTTAGCAGCTACTTTTCTAAACTCAGACATAATATCCAGATACTTTCTTACTTTTTACTTTAGTATTCAACATTTGCTGTGCTTCTTGTTCTATAAAATTTCCCTTCATTTGCAGTACCTTAACCTTTGATAATCCCTCTAAATAATTCCTGTTGACTCTTTCCCACACAACTCTCTCTCTCATATCTACAATATTTTTAAATTTCATTTTCATTTTATCCCACTTCTCAGCTATCTCATCTGAAGAAATGTGTATATTACTTACAAGTCTTGAAATGTTTTTGCTATCCATTCCTTAAAAATCTCTCTTTTTGGCAGGTAAGTAGAAAAGCACCAGTCTCATTTTTAGTTGATTATAGCACATCTTTATTTTAGTCTTTATTGGCACATGGCCTGAAATCATTCTTGGATGTCTTTTAAATCTGTCAATTAAATGTCCATTCTCTTGTGAAATATAGTTTCTGTCCAATCTAGCCCAGTTATCATACCTTGGAGAATAATACATACATTCCATCCAAGTTCCTGCTAATAATTTCACATCTTCCATTCCAAATATTCTCATATATTTCTTTAGAAATCTACTCTTCGTTACATTTTCCTTTTTAAGTCCCCTGATGCATCTTCACTATTGTATATCAGGTTGTAGTCCTGGCCATAAATAATATTCTCTGCTGGAAGATAATTACCTCTCTCCCATAATTCTTTTATGCTCCTTAACAGTAGTTTTAGGTGGAATATAAATACATGAAATTGTAATCCTCCTTCCTTGCCAACAACCCCTATTACCAAAAATATACACTTGTCTTTCTTCCCCTTTTCTGTCATGCATCCAGTAGTATTATTAACCCAATTTCCTTTGTCCCTGATCCTCAGTTGAATAAGCATTCTGGAATCCTTTCTTTGCTAAATTTACATGCTCATTTCCATCTAAACGAGTCTCCTGTAACATTGTTATTTGTACCCTACACATCTTAATATAATTCAATACTCCTTGTTTCTTGTTCACACCTACCCTTTACAATTTACATACTTATTTCCTGCTTTCAGATTCTTTCCACTCCTCTTCTTCATCTTCTCAATAACCCAGCACCAGTCTGTGGTTCAAATCCAGTCTATGCCTTGTTTTTCTTATCAGCTCCTTTGCATTTTTTTTTTGTTGCTCAATCATTTTCCTTTGAACACTAGAAAATATTTTACTGGCAAGTTTTGTATGTGGGCTGTGCCACTGTCACAATAATGAGGAGCAGAATCCCCTTCAACTTGCTGGCTCACTTTTTGCTGTATAAACTTTTTTATTTAACCCTTTGCCTGTTCAGCATTGGAAAATGTATTTGCGCCTTCTGAAAGAAGTATTCTGAAGACAGTTGGCTATAACAACTTGATCTCACCCCTGCCTCTTAACACCCTCTGATTGCAGGTTAAACTTTCTTCTCTTTGCCAAGTATACAGTGAATACAAATTTTCCATGAGCACTCAAGTCTCCAATTGATAATACCTTACCCGTATGTCACACTTTTGTCAGGGGCAGCTCTTTCTCCTAATATGACTGCATCTTTACTATGATAGGTCTTGGCTTTTTTTCTCATGGCCATTGTTTGGAAGATAGACACTATGTGAACTTTCTATTATCAGATCCTGTTGTGGAGTACCAGTCCAGTTGCTTATTTGTGCTTTCATAAAACTAATGTACTATGTTCCTTCTAATTTCTTTGGTACAGTAGAAAATCTCAGGTTTCTCTGATGCTCTGTCTAGTAGCACTGTTAGTTATTTTTTTAATAGTTCTTTTTGAAAAGCTTCATATTCAAACAGTCTTTCCTTTATTATTTTTTTGTTCAAGTATTTTTATTCAATTTTTCAAACCAATAATTAATAAACTTTATAGATCAAGTAAGAATAAGTTGGATAAACTATTTACAAAACGTACAATGGCCTCAAATCAAATAATGATGAAAGGAACACAATTGTAGATAGACAAACAAATATTATACATTAAAACCAAAACAAAAAATTGACCTTTTGCTTCCTCTCCTCTTATGAAGCTAAAGTTGTGTCTGTTTTAAGTGTCTCAATTAGGGAGAGAATTTTCTCCCAATGATTATTTATCCATTTCCTAGGAAAGATTCTCATTTCCTTGACTTTGATTTCTAACAGTGCTACATCTTTCAATAGAATTAGAAAATCATCAAATGTTGGGATGATAGAGGAGTTCCATTTCCTTGTGATACATTTTTTTGTGACTGCCATTGTAGTCCAAAGAAGATAAAGGTCTTTTCTCTTCATAACAATGGTTTAATTTGTATTCAGAATAATTAGTGGCTTTGACAAAGTGAAAGAATCAGTAAAAATGGCTTGCAAAAATTCACTAATATCTTTCCAAAATGTCTTTATGTGGGTACATTCATACATAATATGTGACCAATCAGCATTACATTTTGAAGAACGCCTCTAACAAATTAATTTATTAGATTTATTAAATCTAGATATTTTGTTGGGAGTATAAAAGGCTCTATGAAGAAACTTCCATGCAAAGACTTTCCAACTTTGTATATTTGAAGTTAACTTAATAGAATATAATACATCTGTTTTAGTCTCATTTTATAGCAATAATAAATATTTTTTAGTGATAAAATTCCAGAATTTCTGGTTAGAATTTATTTTATAATTAATAATGATTTTATATAACTTTGAAATTAAAGTTGTCCAATTAAAGTCTCTATATATTACTTCATGTAAATAAAATACACATTTAGGTATGGATTTAATGGAGGAATTGTCTATTGTTCTGCATAAATCTTGTGCATAAGGTATTAAACTATTAAGAGCTAACCAGTCAATGTTTGATAAATTAAATGTATTAACTGACTTACATCCATGACTATCAGATTTTTCATACATTGGTACCTGCATGTAGAATTATTTCCTTTCCAAGAGTTAAGAGTATCTATGGGAATGTTATTGAAAAATTTTTTTGTAATTTTTAAGGGAGTTAATAACTGAAACCATAATTTGATATCAATATTATTGATTACAAAGTTCCAGAAAGTGTTGTAAATATAATTTGTATAGTTTAAATTGGTAGGTTTGGTAGAATTGTATTGCAAGTTAATACAAATAATATGCCAGAGTTTATTATTTTGTTCATTCAGTTGTACATTTTTTGTTAATTTACTTTCTTTTTGGAATATAGTAGTATGTAATGTTTTCCATGCAGAAGAGACTTCTGGATCTATTCAATTTATCACTGTTTTGAAAATGGAAGCTTTAATATAAGATTCTAAATCATGGAAGTTAATTCTTCCCATTTCCCAAGGCCTAATATGGTTTAGAAAAGCTATCCTGTTCTTTTTTGGATACCAAAGGAAGTTGATAAGAATTTTATTTAATTCTTTTAAGATTTTTTTTACTGGGGATTATAGGGATAGCTAGTGCAGTGTAATTTACCTTTGGGAGAAGGACCATATTTATTAGCTGCAACCTATCTTCAAATGTTAAATACAGTTTATTCCATTTTCCCACTAGTGATTTAAGGGTATTCACAATATTATTGTAGTTTGTAGATAGGGTTAATTCTAACTTTTCACATAAAACAATCCCTAGATAATTTAAAGAGGAAACCTGTTTTATAATTATTTGATTTATGTTAGTATTAGGATTATTTTTTTATTTAACAATATATGGTTCGACTTAGAACTATTAATTTTTAAACCCGAGATATGGTGACATTTTTCAGCTAATGAATTTAATTTACATAGTGACTCATCTGAATTTGATAAGGTGAGTAAAATATCATCGGCAAAGAGCATTATTTTGGAGTTAAATTGATTAAAAATGTCAATGCCTTTAATTTTGGGGTTAAAATGAACTGCTGATGAAAAAAGTTCAATTGCTAGTGCAAATAATATTGGAGACACGGGGCATCCTTGTTTAGTACCCTTAGTAATTTTAATTGCTTCTGATGTGAATGGGCCTAATTTTACATATGCCAAATTGTCTTTATAAATATTCTTTATTAAAGTAATGAATTGTGTAGGGAAATCATAAATTTGAAGAATTTTGAAAAGGTAATTCCAATTTAGTGAATCAAATGCTTTTTTGATATCTAATGTGACTATTAGGGCTTCAGATTTGTCTTTGTTTAAAAAGTCTACAATGGTTAAAATTCTTTGAATGTTATCATGGGTGTTTCTATTATGAATAAAACCCATTTGATCATCACTAATGATATGAATTAGATATTTTTTGATTCTATTGACCAGAATAGACATAAGAATTTGATAGTCATTGTTAAGAAGTGAAATAGGACGGTATGAACTACATGAGTTGGGATTTTTGTTTTCTTTTAAAATAGGTGTAATTAACGAAAATCTCCACGAAGGTGGAATTGTGCCATGTAAATATGTTTCATTTAGTGCTTTTTGCAGTATTGTTATGACAGAAGCTGGAAATAACTTGTAAATTTCTATAATGATTCCATCTATACCTGGGGCTTTGTTATTTTTACCTTCTTTAATTTTTTTATTAATTTCTTTGAACGTAATTTATTTTTGAATGTTTATGCTTAAATACTCTGGTATTTTATTTAAATTTGAGGAATCCAGGCACAAGTCTATGTTATTATGAGGAGAAACATTATTATTGTAGTGTTTTGTAAAGTGAAATTTAAAAGCTTCTAATATGTCACTTATATCTGAAACATTTTTATTGTTTTCCCCTTCATGAATTATATTTGTAATATTGTTTCCATTGGAATGTCTTTTTAATCTCATTGCTAAATTATGCATATATTTGGGGGAGACTGGGTAAGAAATTAATTTTAATTTTTCCAAAGCCAAATTGGTTTTATGCATTAAGATATCATTGTATTTTTTATTTAATTCCCCAATTTCTTTCTTTTTTTTTTTGCATCTGGATCTTTCCCATCCTTTAGGTTAGTTTCTATTATTTGTTTTTGGATATTAACTAGTTCTTATTCCCATTCCTTTGTTTTATTGTTACACCAAGAAATAAGTTTACCATAAAGATATGCCTTTAGGGAATCCCATAAAATAACTATATTTATGTAACTAGTATAATTTGTATCTAAAAATATTGTATTTCCAAATCCAACCATGGCTTAAACTCTTTTAATTTTGGCAAATGTCAGTCTCTTAAAATCCATTTGAATTTTAATAATGAGTGAGTTATTGTCAGATAGGGGGCAGGAGATTATATAAGAATGCGATATTTTCATTTTGAAATCTTGGGATACAAATATTTTATCTATTCTCATTTGGGTGTTGAATCTATATCACTGTGGGAAAATAATAGTGAATTATCATTTTTAAGACTAAATGAGTCTAATAATTGCAAATTATCTATCCATTTTTTAAGAGTTCTCCCTGTAGAGGTAATACAGAAAGGTCTTTTATTGGTGGTCTCCTGACTATCTAGGATACAATTAAAATCCCCTCCCAAAATTAAATTACCTTTCGAAGTTTTATTAATAAGTTCTATGTGCTTTTTAATTGTTCCTACTCCTATACCCGGAAACCAATATAAGTTTACCAGAGTCCAAATTCTGTTACTATGTCTTATTATTACTATTGATAAAAGTCCATCTTTATCTTCATAGTTATATATCACTTGAGGATTGGTAACATTTTGCTTCCATAATATTAATACTCCTCTGTTTTTTTACTATATAATGAATTAGATAGTTTTAGGAATTCATTTGGATTCCATATGAGGTTATCATTAGTTTTAAAGTGTGTTTCCTGCAAAAATACCACTTGCGCTTTATTTACTTTTAGATATTTAAGTAAATTGGATCTTTTCCTTGGGTTGTTTAAACCATTTACATTTAATGAGACTAACACTATATCCATCTTATTAGTTTATTATTGAAGAGTATTTGATTGGAAACGGTGACAAGATATTTTGTTGTTTATTTGCTGTGTAGCTTCCATACATTTATTAAATCTAATAAATAATTTATTGATTCCTTTTAAATGATACAATTTAGAACTTAGAAGAGGCCAAAAAGAAAAATAGGCATGTGTACAGTAGTTAATCTCATACATGTGTACAAACAGAAACTTAGAATAATCTTTTAACAAACATGGAATGAATAACATTCCCAATCTGAGAGAACTAAAAGGTTCAGTCAGATTAATCCTCATTACTAAAAATGAACCAAACATTATTGAAAGGTTAGAGGCTTCACTGAATAACCAGAAAAAAAGTGCTGTTTTAGAAAACATAGTCCACGAACCACGGTATGATGATCCTTTATTCCAAACACAAAATATTAATACTCACAATTCACCATATGGCTTCGTCTATCAAGACTTCATCAGATAACCCCTTACAACAAACAACAAGCCCTTAAATAGCCCAACAAATTTCAAATTCAACCAATAAAAGCTTGACATCAATTACATATACAAAATACAAAAAAGCACCATTTTAAAACATTCATTTGCTGCCAGCGATCTTTGATATATAAAACATGTAAATATATATATAGATATATATATATATATATATATATATATATATATATATATATATATATATATATATATATATACGAATGTTAAAAATACTATGATATATAATTGTATAAAAATGTATAAAACATGACATAGAAAGTATTTAAAAATCTTTCATTCAGCTAAGGAAACTATTCATACAGCATAAAAACTAATGCAATGCTACCCTCTAGTGGCTCATAATATATCTTGTTTGGCCCATCAGGCCCAGAGGGGAGGAAGGGGAGGGGGATACCAGGGGAAGGGGAAATACCAACATTATTAGTTTCAGATAGAGCTGTGGATGAAAGTAGGGTGACAAATTCTTTTGCTATGTTATTAGATTAAATACATTGTAGTAATAATGTATTTACACATAGAAACTATAATATTTTTAATTATACTATTGTTGAATTATCTGTAGACCATTTTAATTTAATTTATTTTCTAGAGGTTTTAAATTTGTACCATACAGAAAATGTGATAGTACTAGACTTTTATTGGATTTTAAAATGTTTATTAGACAGCTTAATTTGGATGTCATCTTTCATGGACAGGGGAGGATGGATGCACAGCCCTGCCTGAGACGCAAAAGTGAATACAATCCACCAATACATCCACAATTGAAAATTTTTGAGTCCATAGTGGAGAAGGAAATAAGAAAGGTAGTAGGTAAATCAAGAAGATACAATTTGAATCAAAAAGAGAGAAGGGTACTTGGTGAGCTTCAGCAGAATTCACAGATTAGGGTTATGAAACCAGACAAATGAGGGGGAACAGTCCTTATGGAGCAAGTCATATATGAAGGAAAATGCATGACATATTGGGGGATTCCCTCACCTACAATAGGGTCTCTAAAAATGAGATTTATGTGGCATATAAGAAAATTGAGTTGGACCTTAATGATTTGCTTCTAGAAGGACTAATTAACATAGAAACGTTTAACTTTTTACATGTGCCTCAACCTAGGATACCCACTATGTTTGGGATCCCTAAGGTTCATAAGGATCTAATTAATCCCCCCCTCAGACCCATTGTGTCCGCTGAAAGCTCAAAGACTATGTCTCTGGCAAAATATTGTGATGTGAAGTTGAAAAAACATTGGGGTACAGAAAAAACTATTTTAAAAGATTCTTGGGAATTTCTTTTGGATATTGATATAAACCAGGTTTACGATAATATTATATGTGTAACAGTGGATATTAAAGATTTATTCACAGTTATACAACAGGAAGGTGAATTAAGTTGTCTTGAGGCTGCCCTGGTTGATAAATGTAATATCAGTGGTGATGATTTACAGGTTATTCTTAACCTTATGGAAATTATATTAAAAAACAATTTTATTTACTATGATGGTGAATATTTCCACCAGTTGAGGGGGGTGGCAATGGGGGCCAATTGTGCCCCCACTTATGCCAACATTATCCTAGCTTGATGGGGAAAACAATATATTCTCAATTCTAGATTTTGTGACTGCTGGATTTTGTATAGGTGCTTTTTAGATGATATTTGTATATTTTGGAAAGTATCAGTGAGAAATTGAATGAATTTTTTGAGTACATAAATATGACTATTACCTTCCTACAATTTACTAGTAAAATTACTTACAACAAAGTAGATTTTTTTGGATATAAGTATTGTTAAAGCCTTTGGGAGTATTAAGTCCAAAATTCTTCAAAAGGAGACATTCTCTAATTCATATCTTCATTTTGAGAGTGCCCACCCATATGTGCAAAAGAAAAGTATTTTTAAGGGGCAACTGATTAGAGCTAGTAGACTCACCTCATTGGACAAAAACTTTGAGGATGAATGTGCCTTTCTGGGAAAACTATTTTTGGAGAGGATACCCAGCTAAGTTATTGGAGGATACTATTATGTATATTAAAAACCAGCGTTAAACAAGATTTATGCCTCTTTTAGGTAAAGGTAATGACTTTACATTTATTAATGATGCGAAAAAGGATGGCAAGTTTAATAGGGTACTTACAATGGAATACAGCAGTGACTCACATAAGGTAGTTGATGTGGTGAAAAAAGAATGGGATAGATTCATTTCCCTTACTGATCTTAAGGGTATTGAAAACAAACCGTTAAATATTGTGTTCAAGAAAGGTACTAATTTGAAGGAATTATTGGAAAAAGGGAGTACTACATATAAGGGAAAAAGACCTGGTACTTATAGATGTGGGACATGTGCCCAGTGTAAACATGTAGTTAATACTGACCAAGTCTTTATCAGAGCCAGAAACAAATTTGTTAGAAGTACCTGTTATTGTAAATGTATTACTAGTGGGTTGGTTTATTTAGTGACCTGTGAAGTTTGCAGCACGTTCTATGTAGGGAAAACTGAAAGACGTTTAAAAAGGCGTATTTACGAACATTTCTATGATATAAGTAGGAGCAATGACAAAAATGCCTTATACAAACACCTACAGAATTGTGCTCAAGCAAACGTTTTATTTTTTGTACTTGAGGTCGTTCAAAAAGATGCTAGAGGAGGTTTGTGGGAAACCCGCCTTGAATACCGTGAGTTGTACTGGCAGGTTTTCTTGGATGCTGGGAGATACCCTGGTCTTAATGAGAGTATTTCCCTAGCACCGCCATTGAAGTTAAGAGCAGCTAAATTGTAAGAAATGTAAGATGTATTATGAGCCACTAGAGGGTAGCATTGCATTAGTTTTTATGCTGTACGAATAGTTTCCTTAGCTGAATGAAAGATTTTTAAATACTTTCTATGTTATGTTTTATACATTTTATTACAATTATTTATCATAGTATTGTTAAATTCATATATATATATTTTTTTATATTTTACATGTTTTATATATCAAAGGTCACTGGCAGCAAATGAATGTTTTAAAATGGTGCTTTTTTGTATTTTGTATATGTAATTGATATCAAGCTTTTATTGGTTGAATTTGAAATTTGTTGGGCTATTTAAGGGCTTGTTGTTTGTTGTAAGGGGTTATCTAATGAAGTATTGATAGATGAAAACGTATGGTGAATTGTGAGCGTTAATATTTTGTGTTTGGAATAAAGGAACATCACACCGTGGTTCGTGGACTGTGTTTTCTAAAACAGCACTTTTTTCTGGTTATTAGTCATTGGTTGGCATTGTTTCATTCCCCTTATACTAGGCTCCATTGAATGTTGTTCTGGAGAATTGTAAAATAAATCAACCCAAGCAAACACAGCTAGTTCGATCAATGACATGCATGAATATGTGCTCGTTATGGAAACGACTTAATATAGAGTTCTGACACTAAAGAATTGTCACAATTTACATTATATGTGGTAAACCAGGTACGCAGTTCCATTTTAAACAAGCATTTGTAAAGTATAAGTAAAATATACTAAAGATATTAAGATAATCCAATTTCCTTCTATCACTAATGAATCCCCATGTTTTGACCAATTCATTCAATAACTGCCTTTTAGAATACACTATGGTCAGTGTTGTGAGATTTATTCACCATAGTATCAACTATAAACCCAGTGGATCATATCAGTTTCTATAATCTAGCTTCACTCTAGTGAGATACTTTAGGAACAAGAGCTATAGTATTCTATACATATATATATATATATATATATATATATATATATATATATATATATATATAAACTTCAATATATATACAAATGCTGCTTAGAACGATGATGTACAAAGAAGTTGCTTGCGCAAAAAACTCTACATCATATTTATTACATTACCCTGTACTGCAATGTAGAGCTTGTTTGTTGTTAAATTAAAGTGAACCTTAAATAGTTATTGCATGTGATAAACCATAAGAATTTCTATCCAAAATAGGCAAAGTCACAAATTATTAGTTCAAAGACATACAATATCAATTAGAAGAATCAATACAATTTGAAGCTGCATCACAATAACTGAGCATTGACAGTAAGTGGAATTTAAATGATGACAACCATTAAAAGGTAGATAAGATGTTCATTCTGTCAGGTTCCTAGTAATGATGACTTTACAACCTAGTCTATTCTCAGCAAAGGAAATTCCATTAAGAGTGCAGTCTTGAAGCTTAATAAGGTTGTCTGAATTAAGTAACATGTTAAAGGCCATTCATTGTTTTGCACTCTACTTCTACAGTGTCAAACTATAATTTAATATTTCTGGTATGGAGTTTCTCATAATATATGCCTCAACAAAGACCAAGTATCAGCTAATACCTTATACATTCTTTTTCCCATCTAGTCATGTAGTTATTTTCCAATTCTTTACATATCTTTCCTTGATGCTTTACTGAGTATGATAACACGCAGGCATCCTAATGGCTCATTCCTATTTATTTATTTATTTATTAAGTTTACACAATCATGAGAAATTTTAAATATATCTAAAATGGGTCTAATATTAAGTGTTTCAACTTTACTTTCTATGTTTAAATGTTTCCAGGTGCATATATCTTGTTCATTTTATATCTTTCCATCTAGGTTTCCTAGTTAACTTATTTGTATGCAATGAACAACAATTATGTGAGTTGTCAATTAATAAACTAAACACTTTCATTACACTTTAAATTTCCTTGTTATCCTATCCTTTGAAACAATGTGTACTCAACTAGTTATAACATTTAAAGGAATTACTGTCACTTTAAGGCAATAAGGAAGTGTGTTGTGCACGTACAGTACTGTCGCTAGCTTGTATTCACATCAACTCATGTAAAAGGATAATGTAGGGCTTTTACAGTGTTCCTTTTCTATTTATAATATTATTCAGAATATGGACAGAAAGACAGTTTGGTCCACACAGCTCGCTATGTTATAAAAGGTTTCTCAACATATTTACAGCAAATGGAAGGTAAACAATTAAAACAAAACATCGCCAAGTCTTTTAAATATATTTCTATGTGATTAGACTAACTAGAAACTGTGGTGACATAAACGGAATACTTTAATTTAAAAATGTTGCGTTTTGAAGTTTAAATGAGAAACAAGCATTCTTTTTTTTTTTTTCAAAACAGGTTTATTGTTTTAACATATAAGAGAAATATCATAACAATTTTATACAAGTAATTAAAAATAGGTATTATTATAATATTCAACAAAACAACTAAAGTATTTACAAAGACATCCACTACAATTAGATCAATTAATTAAACTAAAATACCGTGCTATTGAAATTAGAATTTTTTTAACAAATTTTGTAAATTATCCAATACAATATAATATGATGTTTTTCTAGTTGTTCTCATTCTAATTGTGCTTATTTCCATATGGCACATTATATTCATAACATTTTTAAATTCATTGAACGAAGGAGGTGTATCTGAAATCCAATTTCTAGTTATTATTTTCCTGGCCACTGCTAGGATAGACCATAACAAGGGAAGCTTAATCTTTTAACACATTGAGGTACAGGTGTGTTGAATAATATAAGAGTCTTAGAAATAATGAAATTATCTGTAAAAAGAGCCTGCAAAATTCATTAATTGACTTCCAGTATTCTTTCAACTTCATACAGTCATAAAACATATGAGCCCAGTCAGCATTAATTTCTACATTACATCTCTTACATAGATTATCTTTATTATTTATTTTATTCATCATCAAAGGTGTATAAAAAGATCTATGTAAAAATTTCCATGTATAAAGTCTCCAGACAATGGAAGATGTAGTTCTATAAGCAGATTCCAATATATATTGTTTATCTTGTTGAGTTGGTGGGTCCCCATTAATAGAGGTGAAATAATTCCATTATGAATCTACACTGTAAAAAGTTTCTTGTGTGATAATTTTATGTATATATGAAAGTTTACCTTTATCAGAAACTTTATGCTGTAAATTTAATATCAAGTAATCAATCAGTTTTGGAATAGATTCTTTAACTGTTATAGACATTAGATATATTCTATCAATGAGATGTCTAAAGATCTGAACCTCTAACCAGCAAGTTTCTCTTAGATCAAATTCTTGTTTTAAGAAATCTAGATTTTTAACTTTATTATCAGATATCAGCTGATACCAGTACTTTAGATCATTATCTATAGCTAAATGAGCTCCTTCAGAAGTAGATGACATAAGCATACCCTGAGTATACATTATAAGGAATACAATAAAATTCCATTCCCTATACTTAGGGTGCATGAATATAAAGTTACGATAACTAATAATAATATTTAATGGGTAACAAACCATATGTTTAGGTGTAATAGGTGAAGTACAAAATTCCTTTAGCAACCACAACATGGAGTTATTTACAATCATATTTTTATGTGTTAAGGAGATTTTCATGAAGTGCATACTAATTAGCTCCCAATAATCTTTCCATTTTGCGATATATGACTGATCTATTAATAAAGTAATAACTTTTATAATAGAAGAGATAATATATAAATTAAAGTCTGGAAAAGAAATACCCCCTTGAGACCAGCTATTAGTATGTTTCTTTAATGCAATCCTAGGTCTATTAGGTGCCCATAAGAAATGTAACATTAGTGTATTCAGTTTCTTGATAATTATTTTTGTAGGTGAAAGTATTATTGATTGTATTAAGTATAAAATCTTGGGGAATATTATCATTTTAATAATTGTAAGTCTCTCCTCCATAGTAAAAAAAATATTATTCCAGGTATTAAAAAGATTTTGTATATTAAGAAAACAGGTATTATAGTTATTATATATAATAGATTTAATATCTTTAGATAGTATTATACCTAAATAAGTTATCTGACCTGAATTGGGTACATATTTAGTAAAATCACTAATGAGAATATTTTTCGTGTATATATAGGTAGTATTGTAGTTTTTACTTCATTGAATATTAAACCAGAAATACTTTTAAAATTCATCATTTTATCAAATAAAGACTGCATAGAAGAATTAGATCCTGCTGATGTAATTAGAACATCATCTGCAAAAGTTGAATTTTTGATGTTGTATTTTCGTCTATTTCAAAACCCTCTATGTCAGTACTGTTTCTAATCAAATTAGCCCAAGGCTCCATTACTAAAGTGAATAATAGTGGAGAAAGTGGACATCCTTGCTTTGTACCTTTAAGAATGGGTATTTTTGTGAAACATATGTTCCTACCTTAATATAAGCCAGCGTTCCTTTGTATAAATGCTCAATTAAATTTACAAATGCATCAGAGAAGTTTGTGCATTTCAGTAAGGTAAACAGATAGTCCCAACTTACTGAATCAAATGCTGAACCTATATCAAGACTAATAAGTGTTAAATCTTTCTTTTTCCTATTTGCAAAATCAATTAATGTTAAAGTTCTTCTTATATTATCAAAAGTATTTATATTTACAATGAAGCCCGTCTGATCTATATCTATAATGCCGGGGATGATTGTCTTCAATCTATCAGCAAAAATACTCATAAACATTTTATAATCAACATTAAGTAATGAGATGGGTCGATATGAAGAACATCTAGTTGGATCTTTATTAGGTTTTAAAATTGGTGAAATAAATGTATATTGCCAAGATGGGGGGGGGTTATTAACTCAGTTTGGGCCAAAATAAAAACCTTATGTATTAATGAATATGTAGTTTTAGAAAGGATTTTATATATCTCTGGTATAATACCATCATTACCCGGTACTTTGTTTGATTTAAGCGTATTTATTTGTTTAATAACTTCTGTATATGAAATACTCTTGTCCAATAGTTTAATCTGTTGTTTATTAAGCTTTTTATTCATGTTTGTGGTTATAAACTCCTTTATTTTATCTTTAGGTTCCATGTTAATGTTGTTATGGTTAATCTTGTGAAAGTGATTTCTAAATTCATCCAGTATTTCTGGTATACTAGAAACATTCTTCTTTTTCCTTAGAGAAAAGATTTCTTTGATATGGTTTTGTTTATTCAATCTTTTGTTTTATTTTTAAGTCTATGTAAGTATTTGGGGCTTATTGAATAAGACAAAAACTTGTATTTCTCTAAAGTTATTTTAACTTTATGAGTTAAAATTTCTTTGTATTTCTCATTTAGTTTGTTTATTTCTTCAATAACTTTCTTGTCCATAATATTTTCTTTATTATTATGTTTATAAGAGTCTAATTTACTTTGAATATCTAACAATTCCTTATCCCAAGATTTCCTTTTATTATTATACCATCTGATACTTTGTCCATATAGATATGATTTTAAGGCATCCCAAACATAGACAATGGAGACTTCAGGAGTATTATTTATGTCTAGAAAATGTTGTACTTCTGAAAGTATATATTCTTTATAGTCTTTTAGCTGAGTTAAGTATGCTGGTATCCTTTTGATCTGAACATTATGAGTATTTTTATCATGAATTCAAAAACAATTGAGTTATGATCAGATATAGGACATGAAATGATTTTGGAATTAATTAAATCTGTTACCATCTGGTTAGAAATAAAGACCCTATCTATTTTTGAATAAGTTTTGTATCTGTTAGAAAAAAGGTGTATGGTAATGATTTTGAATCTATCTGATTATTAATATCATTCAAATGATAAGAATTAGCAAAATCATTTAAATGTTTTGCATTAGATGTAATTCTTCTTTTCCTTATAGTGGTAGTATCACTTTCATGTAGTATACAATTAAAATCACCAGCTAAAATAATATCCCCTATAGAGAATGATATGATCTTATCAATATGATGTTTCACTGTATTAATACCAATTCCAGGTATCCAATATACATTAATTAAATTGTAAGTCTTCCCATTAATTTGTATTGTAACCATACAAAACATTCCTTTGTCATCCTGAAAAGACTTAATGGTTTTAGGAATGGGCATACTTTTATTCCATAAAATAGCCACTCCTCCTGAGTGTGCTCTGAACTAACCAATACTGTATACTTATTAGTGGCTAGTTTATCAATATCTTTTTTCAAGAGATGGGTTTCTTGTAGGAAGACTAGATTGGCCTTGTGTAAATTAATGTATCTTATTAGGCTTGCCCTTTTACACGGATTATTCAATCCATTAATGTTTAAAGAAATTCCTTTTAAAGATGTCATTTGGCATTTTTAAAACTCAAGAATCTTATGATCGAAATAACAAATAAAAAGATAAATAATGTTACATCTCCTCTTTTAGGTGTACTTTTAAATATAGCTGTATTTATTAAATCTCTTATGGGATTTTGTATAGGATTCAATTTTGTTTGTAGTGACAATGAGTATACAAAATATATTGTAGATGTCAAAACTATATACATATAACAATGAACAAGTGAAAATAATGTAAGGATTAAACCTTGCATCCAGCCTGGAGTTGAAAACTCCAACTTAGAGTAGTATTTACTACTCAAGTTAACCCCTTACCCTAAGCAGCAGTACCTCAGCTACCACCTTATCAATTTAATACTAGTTATATTTAACTGAGGTTAACAGTTTTCAATTCAATTATCTATCAAGACAAAACTACACATTTGGTAAAACAGCATCATATAAACTAAAATAAACTTTTTTTTTTAAAACTGTTCATACTACTATATAGATCTATGTAATATATAACACTTGTATTCAAATAGCATTCAAATAATCTTGATGTTAGAAATCAAGAGGAGAGAAAATTAGGTTCTGACATTCATTTAAATCAAAAACTTTGGCTAATATGATTCAGACATTACATATATTAAGATGCATCTATTTTCTGTCATGTGAATACTATTAACAGCTTCCAAAAAAAAAATCTTGAATTGTTTGTATATGAGCATTTACTTAAACTCATTATTGTCAATAGAGTAAAATATTGTATTCATAAAAATTATTATAAATCATATTGCATAGTTATGCAAATTCTCAGAAACACTTGCATTATTAAAAAAAGCCATCACACACATACACACAGACACACACACACATACATACACACACACATACACATACACACACACACACACACACATATATATATATATATATATATATATATATATATATATATATCTGATCTCACTGAGTTATGTCCTTGTTGAGCACTATCCTACTTGCTGTCCCTAGAATAAATCTGTCTGCTTTATAGAAAATAATGCACAGCAAACACATTTTAGTAACCAGATTTTACAATCATGCTAACCTACTGCTTTAAAATATATCACATGACATTTCTTCCAGAATAGAATTATAAAATTGTTTATGCTTGTCAATCAGATGAATTAAATGAATTATAATAAAGTATATGTTTGGAACAGAAGTTTTTAACACAGATTATTATGCTGCCGTTAAGTAGATTTTCAAAAACATTTAAATAAATGTTTCATTTTCTATGCCTTCTAAAATAAGACATTTACTTACTACAAGAAACTACATCATTTAAACTCATTATAACTGACATTTTATGAATAGAGTATTTTTCCTGAATCTGTGGTGTGTCAGTATGATAACTAGGTCAGAGGTTATACTAACTGCTTTCAGTTTCTCTGTGAGAATTCTGTGAGTTGAAGCTTTTGAAGTAGTTCATGGACACTGTGCATGAGACAGCCCACATCCCAGATTGTCTCCCTTAACATTTTGGCGGAAACTTATTAAAACTTGTGGCAAACATTCATTTTGTCAATAGAGTAAAATATTGTATTCATAGAAATTACTATAAATCATATTGGATAGTTATGCAGATTCTCAGAAACACTTGCATTATTATATAAAAAAAAAGCCATCACACTCACACACACACATACACATACATACACACACACACACACACACACACACACACACACACACACACACACACACACACACATATATATATATCTGATCTCACTGAGTTGTGTCTTTGTTGAGCACTATCCTACTTGCTGTCCCTAGAATAAATCTGTCTGCTTTATACAAAATAATGCACAGCAAACACATTTTAGTAACCAGATTTTACAATCATGCTAACCTACTGCTTTAAAATATATCACATGACATTTCTTCCAGAATAGAGTTATAAGATTATTTATGCTTGTCAATCAGATGAATTAAATGAGTTATAGTAAAGTATATGTTTGGAACACAAATTTTAACACAGATTATTATGCTGCTGTTAAGTAGATTTTCAAAAACATTTAAATAAATGTCTCATTTTCTATGCCTTCTAAAATAAGACATTTACTTACTACAAGAAACTACATCATTTAGACTCATTATAACTGGCATATTTTATGAATAGAGTATTTTTCCTGAATCTGTGGTGTGTCAGTGTGATAACTATGTCAAAGGTTATACTAACTGCTTTCAGTTTCTCTGTGAGAATTCTGTGAGTTGAAGCTTTTGAAGTAGTTCATGGACACTGTGCATGAGACAGCCCACATCTCAGATTGTCTCTCTTAACATTTTGGCGGGAAACTTATTAAAAAACTAGTGACAAACATTCATTTAGTAGTGTAAATACATGTAAACATGACAAAACCTTCACAATGTATTCCACAGACCATTACAGCCTCTTACTTCTTTTCAGAAAGAGAAACAAATTGAATCACAGCTTGCCATTAAATCTTCAGATATTTTGACTGGTTATGAAACAAAACATTATAACTGACATATTTTATGAATAGAGTATTTTCCTGAATCTGTGGTGTGTCAGTGTGATAACTATGTCAAAGGTTATACTAACTGCTTTCAGTTTCTCTGTGAGAATTCTGTGAGCTGAAGCTTCTGAAGTAACTCATGAACACTGTGCATGAGACAGCCCACATCTCAGATTGTCTCTCTTAACATTTTGGCGGAAACTTATTAAAACTAGTGACAAACATTCATTTAGCAGTGTAAATGCATCTAAACATGACAAAACCTTCACAATGTATTCCACAGATCATTACAGCCTCTATGTAAGTGAAATTAAGCCCAAAATTACCAACAAGCAATAAAACTCAACATTCTTCTCCCAACTCAATTTTCATACAAATCCTATTATTCACTGTGCCCACACAATCAAAAGCATTTCTATATATTAATAAAGAAAAGAAAAGAGAGTAGAAAATAAAAGGGAGTGAGGCAGAAATAAAAAAATGTAAGAGAAAGCTGTAAGAAGTATATACAATGGAATGTTACTTACTGTTTATATTAATAGAATTAAAAATAAAACATATTATTTACTCTTATTTAGTTCTGATTATTATTAGTTAAAGCATAACAGATTATTTACAAACAGGCATAAGCAGTATAATCAAGAAAGTATAATTAGAAATAGTATTTGAAGAACTTATAAAAACTTTTACAAGGAATAAATATGTTATTATTCTATTAATGATATTTTCATTACTGTTCTCTCCTGCCCTCCCCACCCTTTACCCACTACATAATCTAAATAGAATGTCATTGTTTAAACAAAGAAAATAATAAAAGGAGAAGGAAAAAAGGTAAAGATAAAAAATGTATCAAATTACTAACCTTACTTCTTTTCAGAAAGAGAAACAAATTGAATCACAGCTTGCCATTAAATCTTCAGGTATTTTGACCGGTTATGAAACAAAACATTTCTTTGCACATAGAGAATAACTTTGATTAAATCTTTTCCAAAATATTTGTGGCTTTCTGGAAATGCAGGAACTATATTCAAAAAGATTAATAATGAACTAAAATGATGAGAGAGAAAAAAACATATAACAAATCATTTGTTTTTTAGTCTCTTCTTCTTCTCTGAAGTATTCTACGAAGCTTCAGTTGCCAATCTCTTTAATGAAGAACTAGCCCATTCCATTTCTTCTATTTTATCCAAAATCCTTTTTTCTTTGACAAACAGTAAAGCAGAGTCTAAATCATCGAAAACCTTAGGACCATCAGGAAGGAAGATTTTAAGCTTGGCAGGAAACAGAAGGTATGTTTTAAACTGTGCTTTTTTAAGCTCCCTTATTAGTGGCAGAAAAACTTTTCTTTTAGCTATTACCATGGAAGAATAGTCATTGTCAAAACGCACAGTTGTCTCATTAATCTTAACAGGAGCTTTAGCCCAAGCAGATTTAAGAACCATCTCTTTATCAAAAGATGATAGAAATCTAACTATAACTGATCTAGGATATTTTTTGTTAGAGTTAGTATTAGCTATAGATCTATGTGCTCTTTCGATACCAAAAGAGAATGCTTCTGGTAAGTCTAAAGTGTTAGGGAGCCAAGTTGTTAAAAAAGAAGTAATATTGTTACCTTCAATATTTTCTGCCAGTCCAAAAATCTTAATGTTATTGCGCCTAGATCTATTTTCCAGGTCATCCAGCTTTGTTTGTAAATGTGTATTTTGTTTCAGCAGAAACTCAATGTTGATTTCCTCTTCTTGGATTCTATTTTCCATGTCATTCACAGCTTCTTCTATGCCTGTCATCTGGTTCTTCTGTTGTTGCAGGTCTGTATGTAACAGGTCTATTTGTTTTGTAGTTTTTTCTATGAAGGTGTCTATTTTAGTATCCATTTTATCCATTTTATCAGTAAGTTGCTGGATTATAATTATCAGAGACTGAAGTTCTTTCTTGATGCTGGAGTCTTGAGAATTTGTCTTACTGGAACTCATTTCAGACTGATAAACTGACAGGAAAATTTCCACAGTGATTTCTGACAGGAATATTGTTAAGATTTCCTTTCTTTTTTAGATATAGTTCAAGAACTATATAAAACAAACTAATTTAGAAAGAAAATTACTTCAAAAATTAATTTTTTAAGTAATTAATTCCTGTCAGTGTAATGAAATTGGTGGAGCTAAAGAAATCTGCTGCTATCCTGTGTTCATCTTTGGCCACGCCCCAGAAACAAGCATTCTGTGTATACGCTAGTGTGCACAGCACACTAGCAAGCTCGCGTAATGAACAGGGAAGATTTCTTGCATGTCTCGAGAACTGGAAGGGCTTTTCCTTTTTTAAAAAAAAAAAAAAAGGACGTTTAACTGAAATTCAAGACAGTGCTTATTGCAATACTTTACAGATATTGTGCATCGTCTGGATTGATTTAAATTATGTTTCAATACAAAATGAAACAAAAACACATTTAAAACTTGCATGTCACTTAGCGATCATTGCTTATTAGAATCAGTAATTTATGTATAATCATTGTTACATTTCAAAGTACAGTGTGTATTAACTAGTTTCTTCACCATATATTATTGTTTATACATTTCCATCACAATTAAGTGAAAATTAGTTAAATCAATTAAACTGTTGTTATTAGGCTACTGTATATAAGTTAGCTATTAAAGCTGAAGTAGGTATATGTAATATTAGTATTATTGAAAGATAATTTGTAAAATACTTAATAGAGTGAATGGACAATACATATTTTATTACCTTTAGCATGGATTTTTTGTTTTAGCTGATTCTTTGAGAGAAGCAGAAGAAGGAATACTTTTTGAAGCAGTTCTTTACTTTTTTTCTTCACATCAATCCAATTATTTTTTCTCAGGGGATCTTTTCAGTGAAGTAGTTAAATACCAATCCATCTTCTCTGGAACTGTCATTATATTGTTATTTGTAATGTAGTTTATTGCTTCCTCAATGTCATTGAATGTCCTTATTTCATTTGAAATAAAAATCCTTATTTTTGCAGGGTATGCTAATTGGGCTTTTATTTTGTTTTGCTTGAGTAACTTCACCAGTGGCCAGGCTTTCTTTCTCATTTCCAAAACTCTAGAGGAGAAGCTATGGTCAAATCTGATTAGAGTTTGCTTATACTTCAGTGGAGACTTTCTTCAAGTGCATTTAAGAACAAGTTCTTTGTTAAGATAAGAAAGAAATGTAACCACAACAGATCTAGGTGTGGATGCTGATGATGAAGGAATGGGTTTCCCAATAGCTTTGTGAGCTCTTTCTATACCATATGAAAATCCTTATTTCAGATCTAGGATGTCAGGTAACCAGGAATTAAGGAAAGAGATAATATCATCACATCTAGACTTCTCAGGTAACCCAAAGATTCTCACATTAGTCCTCCTTTCTCTATTTTCCATATCATCCAACTTGTTAGTAAGCCATTTATTCTGCTGCTGAAGAAATGCACCCTAGATTTCCTCCTCTTTAAGCCTTCCATCTATATCAGATAGGAACTCTTTGATGTTTAATATTTTAGTTTGATGCTGCTGAAGTAGTTCTTTAAAGGTTTCAGTTTGATTATGAGAACTTTCTCTCAAATTTTCTAAATTGTCCTTTAAACTGTCCATTTTGAGAGATAATTATTTTAGAGTTGAAGACATCAACTGGATTTCTTTCCTCAGAGTAGTTTCTGCGTGTGAATTCTTTGAACTACTCATCTTCCCAGATCAGTTTTAAACTCCAGATATTTCTGACAGGAAATTTTGAAGAGTATACTCCAAATTTGGTATGATAGTAGTAAAAATGTTAAAGAACAATATTTAACTATTTTTTCTAAAAAAAAAATAATTATTTTCCTGTTATTTAAAGTAGTTTTAAGGAGCTCTAAAAAAGTGCTGCTTTCAGAGTGCCATCTAGGCTCCGCCCCCTCTTTTCTTTATTTTGACCTCTGATTTCTGCAGTTTTATCAGAATATCTAAATAGGTACTTAAAGCTTCTTCTGTTCTTTACAGCCTTTTGGCATTCAACTGCATCATAGCGCTCAACCTCTTAGAGCAAGAAATCTGGACAAGCCATGAATAAAAGTGGGACAAAGGCCCAAAAATAGGGACAATTTTTAAATATTGCTCTTACAAACTTAGAAAGTTGATAGAATAACAGGTTTTACATTATCATGAATTTTCTGAAGGATATGAACTCTGAAACCCAAATGCCTGTCATTATTTTCTAACTTCAGTCTTTAATGATTTGCCACTAATTTGCCAGAAAACCACAATTTATGAAAAACGGACCAAACATATGAGGCAAAAATCTGGACATTCTGTGAAAATCGGTACAGTTGAAATGTATGGACTGCATGTATTTCTCTAGTGCTTCATTAATTTAAACATCTCTGAATACATTTGATTTATTTTGAACTGATGAACTGGTCACTGGTGCCAGTTTAGCTGATGAACCGGTCACTGGTGCCAAATTTGTAATTATACTTATGCATTATTGTTCATACTACCAACACATCTACATGACAGTCTGCTTGCTTTCTTAGTTCAAAATGCATATATTTGCAGCAGTGGTCTGGATGCAGAGCTGATTGTTTGCCAGCAAAGTTAAGCTTAACTTTAGCCTTGCTGTGCAGCACAAAAGTTTGAAATCTTGACTGCGAATAAGAAGACCAGGGCTTAGTTATTAGCCCTGACATTGAAGGAGGCATTCAGGGAGGGAGTTGAAGATATATGGCCTGCTCACCTATCCCAAGGGATTGGGAAGTGTTACATGTCCTTGACAGCACACTATGTGGTACAGTTCTACCCCACCCCCCCTTTGGGACTGAAGAGGCCACAACTCATGCTTCAAGGAGAGGGATAGGGCTGCTTGGAGGGAATGTCCTTTGCAGATGTGCAGAGACATCCTCATCAACACATTGCACATCCCTCCCCCAAGATTCGCCAAGTGTATGTGGGGGGGGGGTAAGACCACAAAAACAGCAAAAATCTTGAAACACTCAAATGGCTGTCTGAATGATTAAATCTCCTGGTTAAACCCTCACCCCAGTGATTGAGAAAAAATGTGCCAATTGACCAGGAGGGGGATGATGGTTGACAGACAATTGTGGTAAAGACAGGGGAAAAAGTGTGCCATTTATACAGCCATGCTTCCAATACTGCCAGTATTATATATGTGTTTTCAACAGCCTGCTTATTTTTACAAAAAGCAAATTAGCTTAATCTAGGTACAGTTATTTATTTTCTCAAAAATGAGAACTAGGAAAGATTCTGCAATTAAACATTTTTAACAACATGTAGGCAGGGAGCTGAAGCTGCATATTGACATGAAAAGAACTGCTGATGCTTTTAAGTAGGCAGGGATATTTCACTTTTAGCACCATCTTAGTGTTAACTGTATTTAGTACTATACTAAGGTTACAGAGATGAGTGAAAAAGGTTTTCTGATAGCTGTTTCCCCCTCCATATTCTGATATTATCTATATTTTCCCCACACGTAATCAGATTGTCTCCCCTTCCTGCTTCTGGTCAGCTTCTGAAGCCTTTTGGCCTTTTATACCTTTACTAGCTATGGAGCCTTTATATGCTAGTGCCTTTTTACATTTTTTCCATGTTTAATTTGTACTTTCACTGTATTTAACCTGTATATGTGGCTCAACTGCTTCACATTTGCAGAAGGGTAAGAAATAAGTCAGTTACTGTTTTATGTGATTAACATTACAGAATGGTCCTAGAGATTGTTTTTGGTGGAAAATAATTCACCAGGGAATTCCTGCTCCATTCAGCCCTTCCAGTCATTTCTCATCATTACAGCCATTCCCACCCATATATCATTACCCCTAAACATTACAGACAATACCTGCTTCAGTAAACAATCCAGTTACAATTAGTTGACAGTCATGCCAACTCCTCAGCCCCTCCGTCATAAAATGCCAGAGTCCCATATCAGTCTCCTAAATACATTGGTAAACTAAGCCCAGGAATCAGATTAAAATCCTTACTCTCTATGTTGTAAGAATAAGTACATAACACACTATTAGCTATTAATCCTTGGCTCCAATAAACAGTAACTACTAACTTTAGGTTCATCTATAACCTTCTGCAAGAAACACAGTGAATTTACACATTTTATAAAGCACCATTGTCATCTCTCGCATTCTCTTCTACCTGGCCACTGTTTGAAAGTATAAAGCTGAAGAAAAACATAAATAAACCATTGGCATTGTGCTGTAAATACTTATTACCCAAAGTTAAGTAGATATATTAAAAGCAAATGTTAAACATATGGATATGAAGAGAGGAGCTTAACAGAAGCATCTCTCATCCTTCATCCACCATCTTGGAAAAGCCTCTACGTCCTCCCATTGTTAAAAGTACTCTGTGTAATTTACTTACTCTAGGTTTATATTTTCATATATATGTGTACAAACTGAATATGGATTTTTCCCCCAGGCCTGCCCTGAAACTGGGTTATGCCCAGTGGGGCTTTCCAACTTAACAAATATAAACATATAATAAATGGCAACACGTTTTATTAGAAGTGATGCATCCGCAGAACCAGCATATTCATTTGGTGAATGAAGTAGATATATTCAAGAACATGACTTAATAATAATGCATCTATAACAGAGGCTTCCTCCTTCCCCTAGGAAGTTTCCATCTATTGTTTGTTAGATGTATAGAAGGAAAAGGAGTACGACTGCAATGAAGTCAATCATGAAGGTGTTCTATGTATGCTATGGTCTGTTTCCTAATCAGGAACTCCTCAGCATTATCCTGTGAATGCTTGTTAGTAAATTCATCAATTCCTGTTTCAAAGATGAAATCAGCAATTCAATCCTGCTCAGGCACATAATTTAACCTGTGGCTTTAGAGAAAACCTTGGGACATAATTCCAGTGATGAAGCTATATACAGATAGAAGATTAGTCTTTTTTTTTCGTCTCCTTTACCAGTCATGTCTAGTGGCTCCATTGACTTAACTTAATTACCCATTAAGCCTATTCACTCTATTAGGTACACTAGCCAGGCATCCACGGGCTTGGTCCTCTGATATTTATTTGCATCAGGGTGCCTAATTTAATCCATTTGTTCCCCCCAGAATGAGAACTGAATACAAGGGAGTGGGCTACCTTCTAGGTTCAGCCGAGCAGCTGACCTTCTGTGTTGAAGCATTCTCCCTCCTCATGGCAGCTCCCATGTACACTTCCCTTGCTGCTTTGCTGTGAGACATGTGTCAGTCTCTGCAATCTGACTTTCACAGCCAGTATGTATATACAGCAGCATGAGTGCAACACCTAGTGCTCACTGTAGGTGGTCAACTGAGCCAGACCTGCTTCCCTTTTTCTAGGATAGATGAGCTTGCAACAGCCACTTACTTTCTCCTTCCCTGCCAGCTCTGTCAGGTGCCTGAGCTGCTAACTAAACACAGGTCACCTGGACCATAGGCAGGTCTTTAGCCCCTACTTCACCAGAGATGATTTTTCATAAAGTTCCTTCTTGAGTCCATAGTCATGGATTTCATTAATCTTACAGACTTCACAAGTAAGTGTGTCTGGAACTTGGTCACATTGGATCAGTGAGGGAGCCAAACACATAAGTCATCGTGGAGTGCAGCATTTGGTTACATCTGTTTAAATATCCTTGACATTGTAAGGCATCAGTGTTGTAACTTTTGGTGGTCCTTGTGATATAGACGTGATGTAAAAAAATCACACAGGAATCAATAAATAAAGTTTCATAAGCAGATATATGGCTAATCAAACTCACATTCATTGATTCTACAACCACTGGAAACAGACAATAATGCACATAAGACTGTTAGTGTACTAACTGAATATAGATTTTTCCCCCAGGCCTGCCCTGAAACTGTGTTATGCCCAGTGGGGCTTTCCAAATTAACAAATATAAACATATAATAAATGGCAACACATTTTATTAGAAGCGATGCATCCACAGAACCAGCATGAAGAATTCCTACTGTAAAGCTCATTTTCCAAATCCACTGAAGAATAAAGGGCACAATCTGCTGCAGGTAGTCATAAGAAACAAAATGTATAAGACATGGTGTTTGTAGTCATCAGTGGACAAACACGATAACATTCATCATTCAGAATTTTGACCAAGAAATAAAACTAGACCCCACTAAAGCTGTATATGCTGAAATGGAGCACACTGTTATCACATATTCATTTGGTGAATGAAGTAGATATATTCAAGAACATGACTTAATAATAATGCATCTATAACAGAGGCCTTCCTCCTTCCCCTAGGAATTTTCCATCTGTTGTTTGTTAGATGTACAGAAGGAAAAGGAGTACGACTGCAATGAAGTCAATCATGAAGGTGTTCTATGTATGCTATGGTCTGTTTCCTAATCAGGAACTCCTCAGCATTATCCTGTGAATGCTTGTTAGTAAATTCATCAATTTCTGTTTCCAAGATGAAATCAGCAGTTCAGTCCTGCTCAGGCACATACTTTAACCTGTGGCCTTAGAGAAAACCTTGGGACATAATTCCTGTGATGAAGCTATATACAGTGTTGTGAAGATTAGTCTTTTTTTTTCGTCTCCTTTACCAGTCATGTCTAGTGGCTCCATTGCCTTTACTTAATTACCCATTAAGCCTATTCACTCTATTAGATACACTAGCCAGGCATCCACAAGCTTGGTCCTCTGACATTTATTTGCGTCAGGGTGCCTAATTTAATCCATTTGTTCCCCCCAGAATGAGAACTGAATACAAGGGAGTGGGCTACCTTCTAGGTTCAGCCGAGCAGCTGACCTTCTGTGTTGAAGCATTCTCCCTCCTCATGGCAGCTCCCATGTACACTTCCCTTGCTGCTTTGCTGTGAGACATGTGTCAGTCTCTGCAATCTGACTTTCATAGCCAGTATGTATATATAGCAGCATGAGTGCAACACCTAGTGCTCACTGTAGGTGGTCCACTGAGCCAGAACAGCTTCCCTTTTTCTAGGTCTTTAGCCCCTACTTCACCAGAGATGATTTTTCATGAAGTTCCTTCTTGAGTCCATAGTCATGGATTTCATTAATCTTACAGACTTCACAAGTAAGTGTGTCTGGAACTGGGTCACATTGGATCAGTGAGGGAGCCAAACACATAAGTCATAGTGGAGTGCAGCATTTGGTTACATCTGTTTAAAGGTCCTTGACATTGTAAGGCATCAGTGTTGTAACTTTTGGTGGTCCTTGTGATATAGACGTGATGTAAAAAAATCACACAGGAATCAATAAATAAAGTTTCATAAGTAGATATATGGCTAATCAAACTCACATTCATTGATTCTACAACCACTGAAAACAGACAATAATGCACATTATTGACTGTAAGAATAAAAAGAAGGTTTGCAAGTTCCATTTGCACCACAGACCTATTTATCTAAATAGCCTTTGAGAAAAGAAAAACGTCTTTAGTCTTCAGTTCCATGATCTCACTAACTTCAGTATACAGTTTTATACAAAATGCAATAGTTGATGAAACATAGTTATGATTCCTATTTTGTGAAAACAATGTACAATGAATTAAATGATTCCTTTCAAGGGCTGCTGTAAACATCCATACATTGTCTTATAGAAAATATCTGTCTTTTCAAAAGAAACTATTAGCATTTATTTTTTTAAGTTGCTTACCAAGGTGGAGCACTTATCCATTTGGAAGTATTTCAGGCTCAGCCCCTGGCATTACAATGTGATACTTACAGACTATTTAGAGAAGTAAAAAAAAATTGAATATAAGGAAAACATAGAATGCTGAAGCAACTACACCCAAGTACATGAAAATGAGAAGTAACCACAGAACCAAATGCAACTATATACAAGTACAAAAGGTAAGAAGTAAACATAGAACCAAAGTACCTACAAATGAGCAAAGAAAGGTGGAAGTATAAACCATACTATTTATAATATTTACAAAATGTCAGTCCCTACATCCAGGTTGTCAACCACCTGCAAGAAGAAAAGTAAGACATACTGAAGGGTGAGTAGAAAAAATGGAAGGAAATTTAACTTTTGTTACCTGCTGTAAAGGATTGATATTTGACATTTTTAATGAGAAGAGATTTTGGTATTGGAGCTAATGATTGCCATAACTTTGATCCAAGGAGTAAAAGCTGTGATTAACATACTATAGCTTGCTTTGAGGAGTTTGTATTATGAGGGCCATTTTTGTTTTGAATTCTCAAATTATAGCTAGAAATTCTCAGAGTTTGCTTGCAAGGGGAGATAACGTTTCAAGATTCAGAAGTTTAAACAACAGATATCCAAGTATGAGAGATGGTCTTCATTTAGTTGACAGATAGTATCCTATCAGAGTAATACAGTCATATTGTATTTTGGGAGATATGATGATAAAACTTCATATTTTGTTGGAAATGGGACTTCCATTATGGCTGCACACTAATCAGCTGCTAAAGTTCAGCTTTCCCAGTCTGAAAATCGAAAATGTGAAAAAGGAGTGACATTGAAACTATTTTGGGGTAAAAATTAGTTGCTGGCTATTAAGTACACTGCCTGGATTCCAGCAAAGAAAAAATTTGGAAAACCTGAAAGAAAATTAACCAGAAAAGATGAAGAGAAAACATTTTCTGGGAAGGATTCTGTAGCTGTTCAGCAAAAAGCAGTTCAAGCTTCAGCTTTGGTCCAAGATACGGCTTCCAGTAATTAGAGAAAAAATAAATCAAATCTACTCAGATGTGATTAAAATTATTTTATTATTTTATTTTCAGTCTGATGACCGGGGAAGTCCACTGGGCCAAGAAGAGCCCGTTTTCAGTAGAGGCCCGGGGAGAAAAGCTCCATAGATAATTGAATACAGATATATAAGTTCAAAGACAATTATAAACACAATATCAAGCATGGTATCTACATTATACACAGACTAAAATGAAGTACAAAGGATGAAAACATAGAAAATTGAATACATAGTAGCTGTAGTGCTATTGCACAAAAGATAACATATTCTGTCAGTAACTAATTAAACATTTGGAGAATTTAGGGTTTCTATATTTCAGAAGTAAATGGAAGCAAAGATACATTTAACAGAAGATAAATGCATCTAGTATATAGTAGGCAAGTGTGTGGGAAGAGGTGAATGTGTTACAGAGTATCTGTAGGTATACTTTAGAAAGGCAGAAAGGCTAGTTGTTATTTACAGAAATGTGGTAGTAACTGTTTCAGAAATACAAGTCTTTAATAAAGTGTAATAAGATGAGAATAAAATAGCAGTTTAGTAGTGGAGTTAGTGGTTTGGTTGGGTGGATGGTTGATTGGTGGTGAGAAGAGGTTGGGGTGCTGAATGGATGGTAGTGGAAGAGGTTGGGATGCTGAATGGATGGTAGTGGCATCTATAAAATAAATGAAATATTGAAGGAATATATCAACTCAAATAACAGAAGGCCAGAAAACTTAGAAGCTTTAACTAGCTGTTCAGATGAACTGATAAAATTGCAAAAATCAGAGGATGAAATGAAGAAAAAGCTCTCTGAGTATGAGGCTTCTTAAAAAGTGCTTTTTCAAAAGACAGTAGCAGAGAAAACCTGAGATTTCATGCTGTACCACAGAAACTGAAAGGAACAGACTGTATTATTTTTATGAAAGCACAAATAAGCAAATGGACTGGTGTTCCACAGCAGGATTTGTTAATTGAAAGGACGCATTGACTACATGCTCCAGACTTGGCCATGAAAAAGCAGAAATGCAATCATACCAGTAGAAAGGGTTGATCTTCTCAAAGCTGTGGCAGAATTGCAAAGTATTAAAAACTGGAGACAGCAGAGTGTTTGAATAAAATAATTATTCACTGTACACCAGGCAGAAGGGAAGCAAATTTGTCCCAGCCATCATGGAATGCCAAGAGGTAGGTGTGAGATTCAAGTTGCTCTATCTGGCTGTCTTCAGAGTATTTTTTTTCCTGGAGGATCAGCAACATTTTTTTGATGCAGAACAGGCTAAGGAGTAAATAGAAAAGTTTATCCAACAAAAAGAGAAACAATAAACAGATGGGGTCTCTGCTTTTTTATTTTTCTAACAGTATTGTTCATAAACATACTTTGACAGTGATACCTTAGTTCATAGAGAGACTTTACCAATAATACCTTTTCCAATGATCCAAATTGAAATGCTTGAGAGACAAAAAAAAAATAAAAAAAACACAGGAGTTGACTAGAAGAATCAGGAGTACCTTGGGCATGAACCAGTGTCTGGTGTTGGTAGATAGAGATGAAAAGGAAGAAGACCAGCAACATTGAAATTAGTGAATAAATGGGAGACTATAAAGCATCAGTTGTATTTGTAAAATATCACTTCTGAAAGAAAAGTAGTTGAAAAATATTGGACTTTTATTGCCTTTCTTAAACTTGTGAGTGGACTGTAAGCATATACCATAGTTTATGTTATTAAGGTTTAGAAAGACACTAAAAGGGGGTTTGTGACTGTAAGTAAAATAAAGTTTTTTTTCTTATTAGTATTTGTATAAAATATTTCATGTTGTAAACTCCTGTTATATTTAGTAAAGGAGTTCCATGTAGGGTTCTACTTATAGATATTTTAAAAGTGGGGGAGACTTTTCAGAGACTGTGTGTGTGTTAAATATATTAAAGTAAATAACTACATTTTTAGTTGTAAGAAATATTGTGTTTTCAGTATAACAAGAGAAGAAATGCTGGACAAAATCAAGTTCATTGTTAATATGTTGTGATCCTGGGGTGGGGATGGGGTGTAAAAGTGCACTCATTATATTATAGTTAAAATTAAAATATTTTTCTTATTTTTATAAGGGTGAATATCTAGATTAATGACCTTGGCTTAAGCTATAATCAAGTGATTTTTTTGGAAGTAAGTATGCTTTAAAAATAAGACAAAATGATGGAAGTCATGAAAATGACAAGTTTCTTGCATCTGCAAAGATATTAGCATTCTGTTTTCCATTAACAAATATGCAGTGAAAGCAGCTGCATAATCTGAGTAAATTTACAAAGATTCATCCCTGGGTAATTTCCATGGTGACAACTGTCTACAGTTATAAGATATTAATTCTGAGAGTTCTGAGCATTCTTTGCTAAGGGAAATGCAAAATTTAAAGGAGCAATTTTAAGCAGTTCAGTAAAAAATAAAGTTTGAAATTATGGGAAGTGAATAAGGTCTAGCAGACACCCAGGCGGCCTTAATACTTTAATGCATGCAATGGAATAGTGTACAATTTAGTTTAATTTAAAGATAGCCAGTGCACTTTTCCTTAGTCCTAAAGGTTAATGTTTTCTGAAAGGATACAAGCTGTTCTTCACATCTGGAAGGGGAATACAGATAAGAAATGAATAGGCAACGATCAGTATAGGTTGAAACACAGGCTGTAACATACACTTTAGCAAGGGTGACCTTAATTTTAGGTTAGGTAATGCCTGTGGGTGCAGCTGTCAATTGTGCAGCTGTCGATCTGGGACAATTGTTCATATCTGGAGGGTGGAAGTTCATTTTTGAAGATGTACATAGTTTTGTGTGTTTGTTCTATGTTAATGAGAGATGGAGATATTTTAAAAAAATGTATTTATTTATTTTTTCATTAAAACAAAAAGTTTTGAAAATGTGACATAGGTTCAAATGGAGATGAAAAGAAACAACTGTATAAAAGATCAGCCTGCCAAACAATACTTTGCACATGTAAGACAAAAGTTAGAAATACACATTTAAAAAAAACTGTCATGTATAATAAGTAAGAACAATAGCATACCTCTAAACCTCTTAGTGGAAGAAATCTGGACAAAGCCCAACAAAATGGGGGGGGGGGAAGGTCCAAAAATAAGGACATATTTTAAATATTCCTCCTATAAACTTAGAAAGTTGCTAGAGTAACAGGTTTGTTTTAAGATACATTTTCTGAAGGATTTGAAGTCTGAAACTCAAATGCATGTAATTATTTAGTTACTTCAATCATCATATCATCCCAGTGATTTGCTAGAAAACCACAAATTTTATGAAGAATAAACTAAAAGTATGAGCCAAAAATCTGGACATTCTGCAAACATCTGGACAATTGAGAGGTATGCAATAGTTTTTTATCATAATGGCTATGCTACCCTTATTATCCTACAAAATAAATTGCCTTACAGGTATAGACAAAAAGGAAAGAGTATTGAATTATATTAATAGATGCAGACTGTAAATAGCAACACTGCAGGAAGTGCATTTTAAAAGACATGAGAATATGAATTTGATAAAGAGAGGATTTCAGGATGGATATTCATCAACATATCAGGGACAAATAAAAGGGAGAGTAAGGGGCTCCAATAGTGATGGAAAAGGAAAAAAAAGATTTGTAGTAGTAAAGGGCTATTGACCTTGGGTAGAGGATTATGCTTGCATGTATTTATATTCTACCAAAAACTGCTATTATGGAACTTAAGAAATAATTGGGAGAAATAATCAGCTTTCAGCAGGGAATATTACTTGGACTGGAACTTGCTTTGCAATAGTGAGGATGTATCAGTGGGACCTAGAAGGGAAAATATAACAAAACAGGATATATTTCTGAAGAGATTTATGAAAATATTTGGTATGGAAAATGTGAATTCAATAGCAGGAACTTTTCCCAAGGTACAAAAACAGGGCTAGACTGGATAGAAATTATATTTCAAAGGAACATGTACTTTTAATTGAAAGCTTCGACATGTATCCAATAACTATTTCAGATCATGACTGATAAAAACTACGATAAAAAGGCAGGGTGATGAAGGAAAAATGAAACACTGGCACTTTCCCACCTATTCATTGAAAAGAGATGAATTTAATGAATGGATAGTGGAAATTATTTGACAGCTATTATGGAAGATAGAAATGTCTTCATATATGATAGCTAGTGAGTAGGATAAAATGAAAATGAAAATGGATTTTAAAAATATGTTTAGAGTTAAAAGAAAAAGTGATCTGGATTAGAAGCGATGAGAATTGTTTAAAGGGACTGACAAAGCTTAATGTATTACAGAATAAGGGAACTCTCACAGAAAAAGTGTAAGCAAAACTGCAGTGTGCAAAAGTAAAAATAAGGGAATAGTTGGATAAATGCATTGGCCTAGAAAGATTACTCTTAAGCAACTATTCTTTGATGATAACATCAGAGCAGAAACACTTTTAGCCCAACAGTGTAGGCACCAGAAAGTAGTAAGGGTTGTTGCCAAACTTGGGGGGCCTATAACAAGAAAAAAATGAAGATCCTCTAGTGGTATTAGAGATATTTTGGAAATTTTATGAGTATTTGTATAAAACAGTGACATTTGGAAATCAAGTAAGAGGACAAATGAAAATATTTATGGAAGACTTAATTATGCCAAGGTTGGAGGTAGATGAAGCTCAACAACTAACAGTTAAATAGGAGGAGATAAAAACAGTGATGTATAATCAATCTGCACAAAAGTCTCCTGGACCAGATGGTATTCCTGTGGAAGTTAGGAGGGAAGTAAGTGATAAAGATTTGGGAGATTTTGTTTAACTGTATTTTAAAAGGAAAGTGCCAACATTTTGGAAAAAAAGATTGTGGTAGCTGTATTACTTAAAGATCATAATGACCCACCAGTCTCAGCTTCTTATAGACCTACTTAAATTTTAAACCATGATCATAAAATGTTTATGCCTATACTACCTAAAAGAATGGCAGACGTGTTGCCAACATTGATAGACATTGATCAGTATAGCTTTGTGGAGGGGAGGCAAACATTTGACAACATTAAAAGTACAATGGTGATCCAGAGGGAAGCAAAATGTAAGAAAATACTGCTGTCGTTGGTGGGTCTTGACAGAGTAAGCTGGGATTTTGTGAGTAGGGCATTGTAAGCATTTCCATTTCCTGACACAATAATAAGGTTAATTAGAACTTTATGTGAAGGATCTGAGGCAAAAATTAAAGTGGGAGGGTTTGTACAAAAGACAAAAAGAAACTAGGCTTTAATACAGACAATTAAATTATCATTGCATTTATTTCCTGAAATTTTAATATAGGTATAAAGACCTTAGCTAAAGCAGGTACAACTTGTTAAAATGAACTTAAAAACATTTCGGGAAATAAAAATATCTGTATATTGTACAATAGAGATGGTTTTGGTTGATTTGTATAGGTCATTAATGAAAATATTAAATAAGAATAGCCCTAGGATGGATGCTTGTTGTACCCATACAGATATCAGAAGGAAGTAGTAAATGTCATTGGTCCATTTGCCTAGTGTCTGTCAGATAAGTAACTGGAGAACCATAACTGGAGTGGACTGTCTTGTCTAAGGGAGAAGAGTCTGTTAAGAAGTTTAGGATGGGATACTATATCAAAGGCTTTAGACAGTTAAAGAAATACTGCTAATACTAGTTTTCCAGTGTTATGGTGCTGGTTAATGTGAGTACAGAAAGTGAGGAGTGTAGTAGCTGTATTGTGATGTGGTTGGAAGCCATGTTGGGTAGGAGAGAGTATATAATTTTCCACTATAGGTTTTAGTAGTTGATGATAGATTCATTTGTCCAGGATTTTGGCTATGGGGAGAGGATAGCAATGGGCCAATAGTTGGTGAAGTCTGTAAAGTGCCTATCTTTTTGAAGTGGCAAAATGAAGGATTTCTTCCAGAACAGAGGAACATAGCTCTCTGTGATGGAACTGTTGATTAGAGAATGCTTTCTGGGTAGGCTACTGCAACTGTTGCTTGCTAATATATTCAGGAGGAAGGTTATCTGTGGTGAGAGTGGTAGGTTTCAGACTGAGAAAAGTTTTTTTGATAAAGAAGGCTTGTGTAGGTATGAGAGATACTACATCTAGTTGCTGAGCAGATGCGTGTGTATGTATAAAGGTAGTTGTGTCTTTTAAGAGTGAGACAACTGTTCGAATGAAAAAAGTGCTGAATTGACTAGCTATGATTTCTGTGAATCTGGTTATTGTGGTAGATGGTTGGTTAGTTTGTACGTTTAGAGTGGATGAGTTTGTTTACTGATGACCAGAACATTTTAGGGTTAGTATGGCCTGTAGTTTGTTGACTGATTTGATCTCATTTTTGGCCTGAGTTTTAAGCTGTCTGTAAATCTGGAGATTGGATTAATTTTGTTTTGTTTCCAGTGACTACAGGTTTTGTCTCTATTTGTCATTAGCAGCTTTGTTTGTTTTGTTAACCAAGAAGCTTGGTTGAAGTTAACTGTTATTTCTAACAGGGGCATGATTGCTGAGTATGTCTAGATAGTGCTATTGAAGAAGTAGAAATTGTTTTAGTTAGTTGCCAAATGACTGATTTTAATGTACTGGTAAAGGTATCTTAGTTTTGTTGTGATACTGGTTTATGTTGTGTATTTTTGGAGTGGATGGATAATTCCTTACAATAAAGACAGGTAGATGGTCATTTAGAGTCTGGTAGAGAGCCAATGAAAGTATTTTTTTGAAAAATTTGTGAGGACCCAGTTCAGGGTGCTTCGTCTGTTAATAGTTTTGTTTTGTCTTGTTGGGGTATCTATAAGTTGAGTCAATCAATAGAGGTTAAAGTTTTTATTGGAGGACATGTTTTTTACTGTTAGCCATTCAAAATTAAAATTTCCTATTATGATAGTTTCTTGACAGGAAGATAAAGAAACCCACAAGAGGAGTTTCTCAGTTGTGTCAACAATATTTCTGGGGGGATATATATGCCTACAATAGTTATGCTTTTATGGCTGTTTATTTTCAACAGTTCCTATAGTTGGGGGGGGGGGGTAGTTGGATGAAGTGAGAAGTTGTGTATTTGTTTATATATTATGGTATCCCACCTACTTTTTTTTCTTTATATTATAGCCTAGGGGAACGACTTCTTCATCATGAATTTCCTGTTTCAGCCATGTTCCTGTGGTCATGATTATGTCTGGTAGTTGCTGGAATATCCAAGCATGTACCTCTGACAGTTTACTACATATACTTTTGAGGTTGATATTAAAGAAGAGAATTCCTTTTGAATATGATGAGTAAGGGAGAGATTATAAAAAGGAAGGGATTTGTGAATGGGGTCTTGGGATGGGATGGATGTGACCTGAGAGGTGAAGTTTTTAGTAGGTGAGGACAATGAATGTGTAGACACTTATATTTAGGTTTTGACAGAATGACTAACTTGTGATTAGGATTGCAACAGGGGAATACTGATTGTTTTTGAACAGGTGGAAATAGGAAAGGGTAAAAAGTATTGGGGTTGTAAAGATATTACTATATTTCAAAGTAATGTGGTAGTTAATTGAGGTAGAAGAAGGTAGGTGAGTACTTTCAGGTAGGTAGTGTGGTGAGGATAAGTGTGTAAGCACAGTCAGGGTAAATAATAGAATAATGTTTAGAATTAGCATATTATAGTAGGGAAGAAGGATGAGGGATTCAGGCAGAAGAGAGGCAAAACTATCTCATGGATTTAAGTAATGATAAGATTATTTGTGTGTGAATTTGATGTGAGGAATATAACTGGGGAATATTTACTAAAAGTACAACTTTATCTTGGGAGACTGTTAAACTAAGTAAAAGTGTAAAACTACCTATACTTGGTTAAGGAACAGGAATAAAAATATGTGTTCTGTTACTCTGACTGCTTGAGGTGAGTCACAGGATTTCATTTTATTTTTTGGGAGAAGCATATCATGGGCCTGCTAATTTAACTAGAAAGTTGCAGATTTAACAATATGTTTCCTTAGCTGGAGGCCAGACAGTATTACAGTATTTTCTTTTTTCTTTCTTTCTTTTTTTTTTTTTTTCGGTGGTGGTGGTGGTGGTGGTGGTGGTGGGGTTGAAGAGTCTCAGCAGAAGTTAGTGGGTGAGAAAATAGCTTTAACCAGGGAAACTTTGCTCTGTGAAAGGAGAACATGCTAACGTGTTAAATTAGCTTAAACTATAGCAATATAGGGTGGGGGTAGGGGGCTTCCAGCAGTTTTACTTTGCAGGACAGACCACTCTCAGCAAAATATGGTGCCATGTTTACGCAAAGGAGAAAGCCACATTAATCAATACAAAAAAGCATCTGCAAAGATAGTTGAAGAGAATTATAGGCAAAGGCATCCAGATATGGAAAATTTCACAATACAAAAAATAAGATCGCTAAGGGGGAACATAGAACAGAAGATTAGTAAAGCAGTAGTTAAAAAATAGAAGCTGAAGTTATGGAATACCTGAGAAGGATTTAATGTAGAAAGTTTAACACAGGTTATATGTCAGCATGATGGAACAATGAGTCCCCCAAGTAAGGAGAAACAGGAGGAGCAGGAGACATATGAAGAAGAAATATGGACATGGGAAAGAAAAAGATATTAAATATGGTACAATATTTATGCAAAGGAGAAAGCAAAACTAATCAATACAAAAAGAACAGCACCAAAGATATTTGAAGAATAATACAGGCAAACACATCCGGATATGAAAATGTTTACAGTACAAAAAGAAGAAAACAAACAGGGAAAGTGGAAAGGAGGATTAGTAATGGAGAAGTTAAATAAATAGAAAGTGGGATTATGGATTACTTGCAAAGTGAAGGATTTAGTGTAGAAAATCTTACTCTGATAACACCACATCAGGATAGAATAATGAATCCCAAAATTAAGGAGAAACCAGTGGAGGGTGAAACATCTGATTAGTTGCCATATGAAGATACTTTGGAGCCTTAAGTAAGAAAGCAATATAAAAGTTTAGTTAGAGTTACACAGCAAGAGATGGAACAGGAAACTCTGACTGTTGTGGAGTGATAGGACAGAGAGTTCCCATATGAAAGTGCAACAGATGATACAGGATGAAACTGAAGAGAGTATGGCACAGGAAGATGCTCTGGAACTTTCTGTAGAATGTCCATAGGAAATGAAGAACAAAGAATGTGCCCTTAGTTAAGAAAAAGATCTAAGGGAAGAGTCTTGCTTGATTTAATACAGATTGATGGACATATTAAGATCAATGAAAGAAACAGACTACAGAAAGTCAGTAAGACCCAAAATGTTGGAAGTTTGATAAAATGAATGAACACAGTAATCAAAACTGTTCATAGAAATTCATGTGATATAACAGAAGTAAATACGATGTATTACTGTGCAGCTAAATTAATAACATATAAAGTCTTACCACAAAACACAGGGCAGTAAAGGAAAGTAAGGGGAGAAATCAACAACTATCATGGGGTTTCAGTTTGGTCTGATCTGGCTAGAGTTACTGCTACAGGGCTCTGTTTTATGATTGGATAATTTGTCTGGTCACTGTTTCTGTGCATTAAATAGCCAGTGCTTAAACCAGTTTGTGCTTGTTTGCTCAAAGCTACAGTGAGTTAGGCCTTCTTGCCTTGCTCTGCTGTTTTCTAAAAACCTGCTGTGGGACTACAAAAGATAAGTGCTTATTTTCAACTGTTTTCTGCACTTCTAATTAACTAAAACAACATGTGCCGCATATCTGTTTAAACTGTGCGACTGTTTTTTAGGCTTAGTGAATTCAATCCTTACCTTTGTTCTGATCTTGTATCCCCACCCGTCCAACTGTTGTTGTGGTCTTAAAGCTCAGTGGCTTTTCAGTTGCCCGTCTCTACTATAAATTTGATATTGGACACTCCTCCCAGTCCCATTGCATCAGATCTTTCTACTGAGTACAGTGAGATCAGTTGTGAAGATCCATCCATTGCATCATCTCATTCTACTGAGTACAGTGTGATCAGTTGTGGAAGCCCACCCCTTCAGCTTCTTAACCTTGAATTATCTTCTGTCTCCTCACTTTCTACTTAAAAAAAAAAAAAAAGCACCAAAACTGTAGAACACAAACAAAGTGCCCAGATGAGTCAAAGGTTCCAAGTAAATGTAACGCACTTTATTTAAAACGAATAAACCAGCGTTTTCGCTCCTGTTAAAACAGAAGCTTCTTCAGCATTAAAAGAGCGCAAGCTCACATTATTTAAAAGCTTCTAGGTGACGTGCTGTTGATGTCACATCTAATTAAGCAATTCAAGGTACAATTAAGGCAAAGTACCTTAATATAACTTTATGATTTTTTAAAAACTTACATAAAAAATACATAAACAATGTATATATATATATGTACCAGTATAGGTGCAGATGACGCAAGCAAACAAATTAAAAATATCAACCTTGCTAGATACAAGTAAGCAGAAAGAAAGTGTTAAATCGACATGTACACACTGCCTATCCAAACCCTTTAACAAAACAATTTATATCCTGTGCTTAAAACTAGGAGATTAATAAACCTTTGTAAGACTAACACTGTAACAGTTCTAACATGGTTCATAGACTACATGTAAAAAGCTGTACCATGAACAATAGTAATACTTTACTATAGAAACAATGTTGCAGTTATCATTGAATTCAAGTCCTTTTGCAAGGAACTCCTTATCCTATGCATGAAGCTAGGAAGTTGATGCGTTATTGTCAAACTAACTACTGCAACAATTCTAACATGATTAATAAAACTCATGTAAAAAACTGTACTAAAAACAACAGTTACCTGAGATAACTTCTATACTTTAAAATAGAGGCAATGTTACAATTGTCGTTGAGTCCCGGATAGGAGAAAGCATCTAGTTGTAGTTGCCACTCTAACTCACGGGTCTCTAAAATTAGAGATTGCGGACCACCCCTAATATCAAACTTGACATTGTCAATACCCATGAATTTAAAACTGGCCACAGTTGTTCAAAATATGTTTAGAGAGGGCGTTGTTGCTCCTCTTATTCTTAATGGCATATATATGTTGGTAAATATGGTCCCTAAATCGCCGGTCCGTTTTACCAACATAGAATGCATGACAGCATTCACAAAAGGCCACATACACGATGGATTTGGTGTTGCAGTTAATCTTGTAATTAATGGCGTATTTCCTCTTACCAATGGAAAAAGAGTTTCCTACACGTAAGTGTGTACACCATTTACAACAACCACAAGTGTATGTCCCTTTGTGTCTAACCATGAGGTCAGCTGAACTGTTTCTCTGTAACATATCCTTAAGATTGTGGCCTCTTTTAAATGTAAATGACGGGGTTGTGCCCAACCTTTCATGTAACCCAGCATTGGTGATGAAGTACCAATTCTTACGAATGATTGAACACAAAAGCCCAGAATACATGTTAAAAGGGGAAGTGAAGCCAATGGAACAATTTAACTTGTTACAGACATTGAAAACATCAACGTTATTGTCAGTAATCATGGTTGAGCTCCCCAAAAAACTAGGTGGAGATACACAATTTTCTACCAAATGTTCCTGCTCTTTAGATAATAGCAGTGGCAAATAAGTTCCATTCAACCGTTTAGTTGAAACTTCCCCTATTAGGTCAAAAATAAGCTCTTCAGGGTAACCACGATTTAGGAACATATCAGTCAACAGTGAACATTCTTTATCAAAAGCGTCCTCTGTGCTGCACATACGGGCAGCCCTGACCAGTTGGCCTTTGACAATAGAACGCTTCTGTCTCCAAGGATGGCAACTTGTAAAATGCAAAAAAGAATTGCAATAAGTTGCCTTCCTAAAAATGGATGAGCAAAATCTGTTGTTGTTAGTGTCTTTAACCAACCGGACATCCAGATAATCAATCTCAGAGGGCGAAAAGTGATACGTGAATCTCAAAAAATCTGTTGAGGAGTTCATGTGTGCTAACAGATTCAAGGCATCAGCCTCACTCCCTTTAAATAGCACAAACACATCATCGAGAAAGCGGGTGTAGATCTTAGAACACTCTACAAAAATTGGATGGTTGAACAGAAACTTGTTCTCCCAATAGGCAACAAACATGTTGGCAACACTGCTGCCACATGGGGAACCCATTGCTATGCCTTTCTTTTGGAGGTAGTAGTTACCATCAAACATGAAAAAATTAGAAGACAAGACTATTTCAAGTAGTACTGTGACCAAATAGATATCATTATTGGACGCTCCGCGTTCCCGGAGCATAAGTTCAATCCATTCGACAGCCTCCTCGTGTGGTATTGATGTGTAAAGATCAACCACATCGATGGTCAAAAAGTTGAGGCTGCTGTCGAATTGGGCTTCATTGATCAAACTCAGAAAGGTTTATTTACTGACACTACATCCCTCTCAGAACTAGAGGCCCTCTTCAAAAAACAAGGGGCTGAACTTTTAGAGTTAATGATCAAGAATTATTCCAAACACATTACTGTCTTACTTGATGAAGCTTCAAAACTTGATGACAGTATAAAAGCCGATGTAAACTTTTTCAGATACAAGTATGATTATAATCGGACTTTTACTAGCATTGATGCAGTGCTAGTTAAACTGAAAGCTAACAAGTTTAAAAAGCTTTCGAGAGACAGACACGCTTACCAGACAAACTCTGCCTATTTAAACCTGTTTAAAAAGACTAACAGATCAGGCAACCATATGGAGAGCGAGGTTCATGTGTTGGAAAATCCTAATGGGGAGGGGGTTGAACAACCTCTCACCGATGTAGGTTTGGGCAGTGGTGGTGGTGAAGAAGTACATGTGCAAGGCCCTAGGAGAAGTAATAGGATAAAATCCTTTAATAAGAAAAACAATAATAATAATCACCAAAAGCCTTTTTTAGGGAAGAAGAGCAGCCGCTACCAGAGGAACAAGAACTGGAATTGATTGAACCTCTGATTGAACCTGTTATCAACTTACTGGGTGAAGCAACTGAGTTTGAGCGAACCCCGTCAGTATTGTCTAACCTAAAAGGGGACTTTTTCATCTACAATTTTTCTGACGTCACTGTTGACGAAGAACTAATTGAACTCCTGGCTAAAGGCTTGAACTTTGTACCTGATTACAAATTCAGGCTAGCCAAAACGCTAATGGACCTAAAACTTTTCGTGCGTAAGCTAAACTTGAATGTTTTTTTCAACAATGACTTACCTGGTGATACACCTAGTTTGAAGTTAACTAGTTCTTTCAATCCTCCCTTACACCCCAGTCTATTCACATTTGAGAAAGCATGTGAATTGGATTTCAGGCAGTTACATACAACAGGGAGAGATGATGGGGGTAGCAGGAACACCTCCCCTGACCAGCTTATGGCCTTGAACAAAATTTGCAGCTCGGCTGTGAGAGTGATCAAACCAGATAAGGGTTGGGGTTTAGTTATTTTCGACAAAGTGGAATATTCTACCCGAATGTTACAGGTACTAGATTCACCAGCCTATGAAAGTTCCTCGTTAAATGAATTAACGAGTACTTATAATAGAATTAAAGGCTATTTTAGGGATCTATACCTTGAGGGAAGGATTAATATTGACACTTACAACTTTATTGATATTTCCTACCCCAGGGTTCCTGTTATGTTCGGGATCCCTAAAATTCACAAAAGCCTCACTGATCCACCTATGCGTGCTCTGGTGGACGGTAGATGTTCCATTACACACCCATGTGCCCGTCTTATTGACAGTATCATCAGTAAATACCTGAAAACTATCCCCCAAATCTGTAAGGATTCATGGTCCTTTCTGAGTTTGATCAATGAAGCCCAATTCGACAGCAGCCTCAACTTTTTGACCATCGATGTGGTTGATCTTTACACATCAATACCACATGAGGAGGCTGTCGAATGGATTGAACTTATGCTCCGGGAACGCGGAGCGTCCAATAATGATATCTATTTGGTCACAGTACTACTTGAAATAGTCTTGTCTTCTAATTTTTTCATGTTTGATGGTAACTACTACCTCCAAAAGAAAGGCATAGCAATGGGTTCCCCATGTGGCAGCAGTGTTGCCAACATGTTTGTTGCCTATTGGGAGAACAAGTTTCTGTTCAACCATCCAATTTTTGTAGAGTGTTCTAAGATCTACACCCGCTTTCTCGATGATGTGTTTGTGCTATTTAAAGGGAGTGAGGCTGATGCCTTGAATCTGTTAGCACACATGAACTCCTCAACAGATTTTTTGAGATTCACGTATCACTTTTCGCCCTCTGAGATTGATTATCTGGATGTCCGGTTGGTTAAAGACACTAACAACAACAGATTTTGCTCATCCATTTTTAGGAAGGCAACTTATTGCAATTCTTTTTTGCATTTTACAAGTTGCCATCCTTGGAGACAGAAGCGTTCTATTGTCAAAGGCCAACTGGTCAGGGCTGCCCGTATGTGCAGCACAGAGGACGCTTTTGATAAAGAATGTTCACTGTTGACTGATATGTTCCTAAATCGTGGTTACCCTGAAGAGCTTATTTTTGACCTAATAGGGGAAGTGTCAACTAAACGGTTGAATGGAACTTATTTGCCACTGCTATTATCTAAAGAGCAGGAACACTTGGTTGAAAATTGTGTATCTCCATCTAGCCTTTTGGGGAGCCCAACCATGATTATTGACAATAATGTTGATGTTTCCAACGTCTGTAAGAAGTCAAATTTCTCCATTGGCTTTACTTCCTCTTTTAACATGTATTCTGGGCTTTTGTGCTCAATCATTCGTAAGAACTGGTACTTCATCACTAATGCTGGGTTACATGAAAGGTTGGGCACAACCCCGTTATTTACATTTAAAAGAGGCCACAATCTTAAGGATATGTTACAGAGAAACAGTTCAGCTGACCTCATGGTTAGACACAAAGGGACATACACTTGTGGTTGTTGTAAATGGTGTACACACTTACGTGTAGGAAACTCTTTTTCCATTGGTAAGAGGAAATACGCCATTAATTACAAGATTAACTGCAACACCAAATCCATCGTGTATGTGGCCTTTTGTGAATGCTGTCATGCATTCTATGTTGGTAAAACGGACCGGCGATTTAGGGACCGTATTTACCAACATATATATGCCATTAAGAATAAGAGGAGCGACAACGCCCTCTCTAAACATATTTTGAACAACTGTGGCCACAGTTTTAAATTCATGGGTATTGACAATGTCAAGTTTGATATTAGGGGTGGTCCGCAATCTCTAATTTTAGAGACCCGTGAGTTAGAGTGGCAACTACAACTAGATGCTTTCTCCTATCCGGGACTCAACGACAATTGTAACATTGCCTCTATTTTAAAGTATAGAAGTTATCTCAGGTAACTGTTGTTTTTAGTACAGTTTTTTACATGAGTTTTATTAATCATGTTAGAATTGTTGCAGTAGTTAGTTTGACAATAACGCATCAACTTCCTAGCTTCATGCATAGGATAAGGAGTTCCTTGCAAAAGGACTTGAATTCAATGATAACTGCAACATTGTTTCTATAGTAAAGTATTACTATTGTTCATGGTACAGCTTTTTACATGTAGTCTATGAACCATGTTAGAACTGTTACAGTGTTGGTCTTACAAAGGTTTATTAATCTCCTAGTTTTAAGCACAGGATATAAATTGTTTTGTTAAAGGGTTTGGATAGGCAGTGTGTACATGTCGATTTAACACTTTCTTTCTGCTTACTTGTATCTAGCAAGGTTGATATTTTTAATTTGTTTGCTTGCGTCATCTGCACCTATACTGGTACATATATATACATTGTTTATGTATTTTTTATGTATGTTTTTAAAACATAAAGTTTTATTAAGGTACTTTGCTTTAATTGTACCTTGAATTGCTTAATTAGATGTGACATCAACAGCACGTCACCTAGAAGCTTTTAAATAATGTGAGCTTGTGCTCTTTTAATGCTGAAGAAGCTTCTGTTTTAACAGGAGCGAAAACGCTGGTTTATTCGTTTTAAATAAAGTGCGTTACATTTACTTGGAACCTTTGACTCGTCTGGGCACTTTGTTTGTGTTCTAAAAAAAATATATATATATATATATATGTATATATATATATATATATATATATATATATATATATATATATATAGTGCCTCTTCCTACTTTATTTTGCTGCTTGTGCTTAGGTGTTCAACTGCATTTAGTTTGCCACATTTGTTACAACTTGTTTGTAGCCTGATTAAACTGATGACAGTATTTTACTGAATTGGTGCTTTATTTGAGCTGTTTTTTACTGTTGTTATTGTGAGCTAATTTATCATATTTGCACTGTTTTAAAGAAATTTACTGATTGACTGCATTTCATTACTATTTAACTGTATTTCATTGCTATTTACTGCAATTCATTACTGTTTAACTGCATTTTACTGCATTTAATTACTGTTTAACTGTATTTTTTCATACTGTGAGTTCTGATTTTGTCTCTAAGTGTTTAATCTATGCTTTTTTGTGAGTTTTACTGTTTTCTTAACCCTTACATTGAGTAGCATAGTCTGGATACAGGTTTGCTGCATCCAGAGCTGTTTGTTTTTGCCTTCTGTGTTTCTGGCAGCCATCTTGTGTTTGCCTTCTGTGTTTCTGGCAGCCATCTTGTGTTTGCCTTCTGTGTTTCTGGAGGCCATCTTGTGTTGGTAGGGGCCTATCTCCTCTGCTAGTGAGAGTAGCAGGGCTGCCTGGACCTTGTCTGGCACAAGTTGATTGGTAAGGAAAGCTGGGACTAGCAGGATTGGCTAAATTTCTGTGTTACTAGAATCTTCTATTTTTAATCTAATTTTTTGTGGTATTTAAACACAGCATTTGAGCTGGTTTGGGCTTGTTTGCATGTCACGCTCTGCAGCTGCACTGTTTTTAACCCTTTGTGAAGTATTCTAGCTACAAAGTTTCCCTTAGTAGCACTTGTGTGATCAGCTAGTAGTACTCCTCTTAGACCTTCCATCCTTTACCCTCTTTGCTCTCTCTGGCCTCTCTCCCTCAGATTCTGACAAATATGGATGCACAATTCCCTACATTTTCTCCTGCCAGTCTGGCTGACATGGGCATCCTGAAATAGTGTAGCAATTGCCTCATGTACATGGACAACCCTCTACTACTACCACCTAGGAACACAATTTGTGAGGCGATGCAATTACATTAAGAACCTAGAGTCTATGCTTTCTCCCTCACAGGCCAGTATATCTTGCACTGAGAAGGTTGTCAACACAAACACCACACCTCAAACACTACTCACACCTATACAACACACACACACACACACACACACACACACACACACACACACACACACACACACACACACACACACACACACATGTGGAAGTCCTCAACAAAAAACATACCCAAACAAAAGAGACCTCTGAGGCAAAAACACATGCAAGCTCTACTGCCCACCACACCACACACCACACATAGTCCACACACATGTGTCTCACAGCCACTAAGGCCTAAACAAAAACCCAACATATTAATCATAGGAGACTCCATTGTGAGACACACAGATGTGCCCCTCACCAGGCTGGATAAGGAGAAAATCACAGTTAGTTGTTTGTCAGGTGCCAGTATCTGCCATATCACCCATGCACTCAAGTCTCTCAACAACAGGTACTGTGTCCAGGCTGACGTGAATGACTTGAGGCGTACCTCCCTGGACTGTATGAAGAGAGACATGATCGAGCTCACTGAATATGTGTCCCAGGCAGGTATGTTCCTAGCCTTAAGCAGCATTCTACCATCACCCAGAATGATGCCTCAACACAAACAAAAAATTATTGACTTTAACAAATGGCTTATTTTCTGGTGTCATTCCAAGGGGATCCAGTACCTGACAGCCTGGGAAGACATGACTGACAAACCACGATGCTTTGCCATAGATGGTCTGCATCTGTCTCCCTTGGGCTTCAGGCTTCTAGCAAAGGTTCTTGCCTCCACCATAGTGCCTTTTTTAGGCGATGCCATGAGATCAAAACTACCAACATGGAAATTTCATCAAAACGCAAATTAAAAGTCATGCTGTTAAACGCTAGGAGTCTAAACATGAAACTGCACTCACTGCAAGCATTCTTAACCCTGGTAGATGCTGACATTTGTGCAGTCACAGAACCTTGGTTCAAAGCTGTGGAGAGCACCTCAGCCATACCAGGTTACTCATCCTATAATGCATTCAGACCACAAACCGTGGGCAGCAAAGCAAAAGGAGGTGGAGTTGCAATATTTATAAAAGACATACACACCTCCAGGCTGGTCAGACAGTATGATACACAAGAGACAGTCCAGGTGCAGTTAACCATTGATAAGACCCCTATTCAAATCATAGCTAGCTACAGGCCCCCAGTTTTGACTCAAGATGCCCATTTCACCTATCTGGACCTCTTCAAATCTATCAAGATTCAACCCTTTACCCTGATCCTGGGTGACTTTAACTATCCAACCATAGACTGGAAGAACTACTCATGCCAAAACACAAATGCCCAGAGATTCCCTGATTTCGTCAATGCAAAATGACTTGGACCAGCTGGTCGACACCCCCACAAGAGCAATAATATCCTGGTTTTGGTATTAACCAACATGAGTAACCACTGCAGCATCCCTACAGAGTCATCTTCCCTGGTGAGATCCAACTACAAAGTGGTCACGTTTGAAGTCACCATTTCCCGCAACCCTGCATAGCTAGGGTTAAACAAAAAACTTCTCCAAAGCCGATTACAGCCTCCTGAGGGAAGGTATAAACAGCTTCATAGCCCCCTTCCCCTCCGTAGGAACTGGCACATATGTCCAAACCTACACCAATAGTATACGAGCATTTATATTGTTGCATGGAATCAGGAATACACAATAGGATAAAAATCATCTTCTTGAAGGAAGAGTAAACCTGTCTTATGGACATCTGCAATAAATAAACTCTATAATAAGAGGAACAAAAATTGCTGTCCAGGACCAAGAAGGAGCAGGTGCCTAAATGGAAGCGATCTCTCCTTAGCCTGAACAAGCAAATAAGAGCACTAGTGAAATCTTCCAAACTTCGAGTCCAAACTGGCCATATCTACTAAAGACAATCATAAGGCCTTCTTTACACATGTCTGCAATATCAAAGGAAGCACTCAGATCTGCTCAGAACTGGTGGTCAAGGACACCACATACACAAACTCCGTAGATATAGCCAACCGGCTAGCAGACAGGTTCAGTGAAAACTTCACCCCTCTGTCCCCCCATCAGTAAATTAGGAGATCCCCAGCACCTGCCCCCTCCCCTTATCTCTAGGGAGTAAGTCATCACTGCCCTCTCAAAGGCAAAAAATACAGCCTCCATGGGACCCAATAACATCCCAGGCTGCATCCTACATGAACTCAGGCAGGAACTTCCAGCACCATTAGGTACCCTATTCAACCAAAGCCTAAGTAATGGCTTTATCCCAACCAAGTGGAGGACAGCCACTGTCATCTCTTTGCACAAAGGTGGAGCATCCACCGATCCAGGATATTATAGACCCATCATCCTAACTAGCCTGATCTGCAAGGCCATGGAGTGGATTATCATGGACCTCATTAACAAGGACATTGGCAACCTCCAAACACTCAATCCCACACAGTTTGGTTTTGTCAAGTGGAGGTCATGCCTGTTAAATTTGGTTGACTTCTTTGAGACAGTCACCAAAGCCATGGACGAGGGGAAGATGGTTCACACTGCCTACCTTGACCTGGCCAAAGCCTTCGATACTACACTCAGGTATAATAGATATACTCTCTCAACTAGGCATCAATACATATGTTACCAGATGTGTAGCAAAATGGCTCACTGATTTTAACAAGTTTGCAGATGACTGCAAGCTGGTCACTGTCATCATTTCCCCTAGTGATGTGGACATCCTCCAAGAGGGTCTCACCCAAACAAATGACTGGTGCCAGAAACATGGCCTCAAACTGAATGCCAAAAATTATCACATTAATAACAAGGTCCTAAGCATGCAATCAGTCATGAGGGACTTAAACACCCAGGTGCATAACTGGATGGGAACGAAAAATACACCCCTAGGATTCCAAATGTATCCCTGCTGGACAGGGGCATTGGGTGTTGACTTATCGGAACATGGGATGAATTCTTGGCTAGGCTTGTAAGGGCCTCAGGGCCAATAGCCTAGTAACTTCCTATGATCCTAAAACTATAAAGCAATTAAGAAAAGAAGTATCACTATTAGAAGAGTACAGAAGAGCGAACAGATCAACAAAAATACTCAGAAAGATAGACGTGATACAAAATTAACAGTATCAGCACAGATCAGGATCTATCATATACAATTGCATTTAATAAACTAAAGATATCAGCACAGGCAGAAAAACTTTGAAGATATCCAGATAAATATAAAGGAAAAGTACAACATAAGCAATTTATTGATGACACAAAAAACTTTTGTAGAGAATTGGGAAACAAGGCAAAGGGAATAGAAACACCACCAAAAAAAAAAAGAAATAGACATATTTTGCAGAAATATCTATGAAGGTCCTGTGGAACATAACAAAGATGCTGAATGGATAGAAGAAGTAAAAGAAAGAATAAGAAGTTCAAATGTATACGATATGAAATGGGATGAAGTAAGGACCAGAGAAATTGAAACAAAATTAAGAAAAGCTCCTAACTGGTAACCCCCCAGGCCTTGATGCAGTACCTAACTTCCGGTTAAAATTATTAACATCTTTACATTAAGATTTAGCCATGAGTATGAACTTTTTATATGCCCACCCTGAACAGATGCCAACCTGGTTAACAGGAAAAACAATACTCCTTAAGAGCGAACCTGCAAGATATCATAAAACTATAGACCAATAACTCACCTTCTAACAATGTATGAACTATACACTAGAAATGATGCTGATAGAGTTTATAGTTATTTAGAAGAAAACTCAGTTATGGCAATAAAATAAAAGGGTAACAAAAGAAAGACATATGGAACAAAGAATTATTTGTTGTTAAATAAAGTCATAATGGAGAACTGTAAAAAGGGGAAAAAATCTAATAATTGCATGGATAGACTACAAAAAAACATTTGACATCTTCCCACATTCATGGATAAGAGTGCTTATAAATGTATAAGATACACCCTACACTGATCAGTTTACATTACAGCAACCATGAAACAGTGGTAAATTAGTTAAGTTACGATAAAGAACAAATTATTATTCCAGGAATAAAAATTCAAAAGGGGATATTCCAGGGTAACTCTTTGTCACCGCTGCTCTTTTGTCTTGCCCGTAACCCATTAAACTGTCTGCATAACAGATTAGGTTATGGCTACAATTTGGCTCCCAGAAAACAACAGTGTAAAGACTTCTTATATTCTTTTTGTGGATGATTTAAAACTGTATAGTTCATCAGATGAGGCACTGAAAGCACAACTGCAAGTGATCAAACATTTTCTTAGATGACATAAGAATGACATTTGATCTTGATAAATGTGCAAAAGCAACCTTTAAAGTAGGAAAGCTACAGCACCAAGAAAATATCAATCTAGGACATAAATGTGATATAAAAAACTTGAGCAAGAGGGAGTGTATAAATATCTGGGAAATGATGAAGAATCAACAATGAAACATGAACAAATGCAAATAAAACTTAGTAAGGAATACTTTAGAAGACTAAAATTAATACTGAAAATATCTCTGACATCTAGGAACAAAGTCCAAGCTATAAACTGATTTGGACTTTTTGTCCTAACTTACATTTTAGGAGTGATTAACTGGACCCAAAAGGTGTTGGATCAGTTAGGCATGAAGACAAGAAAAGTGCTTCATAGTTATCAAATGATTTTGAAGGAGATATAGGCCTCCTCGAAACTGATTACATGCATAGATCTGCAATCATACGACTGCATACATATCTGCTGACCTCTCAAGATCCAAACATAGTGAACTTTTTAAAACATGAGGAGAATAAGTCTGAGATGACTTCCCTGCTTAGTTTAGGAGAAGCATATTGGTGTCAAGCAGGAATGGAAATCAAACCAGATGTAGATAAAAATCAGGTAGCAACTGAATGTGCCAAAAAACAAAAAAAAGAATATAAGGTGAAGGATCAGATGAGAAGGCAAGAAATATGGAAAATGTATAAATATAGCTGCAAGTACAGAAAACTCAGGTCGATATTAAATCAATGAATGCTTACAAAAGCTGATTTATCGACCCCAAGTAAGCGAAAGCTTACAGTCCCGAACACTTGGAATAGAGATTTTTTTTCCCAGGGAAAAAATCGTTGTTCCACAAAAAAAACCCAAAAAACTATTACATAAAGTGGAGGGCTTCGCTCCCCACACCCCCAATGTAGGGGGCTATGCCCCCCACACCCCCTTACTTAAATATACCAACTCCAAGATCGCACTACAGTGAGGAAAAAGGCAAAGTAAAGGAAAGAAATTGCTTGTATACCGTTTCACTATTTTGCTGTTTCGTGCTTTCAAGTTTGATGAAGACTCATTCAAAGAATTGCATCTTTGATTATATAATAGGAACCCAAAAACTCTTGTAACAACCACATGTCGATCAGGATCGAACACAGGAATGGTTAAGGAGAGGTGAATTTAAACCAAATGATGAAAGATTAATATTGGCAGCCCAGAATAGTGGACTACATACACATTGGTTTGCAAAGTCCGTTGAACATGTGGGAGAAACAGACAAATGCAGATTTTGTAAAACAGAACTGGAAACAGTTGCACATCTTGTTGCTGGGTGTGATACACTAATGGCAGAAGGACTGTATACTGAAAGGCATAATAATGTGGCAAGACTGTTCATAGGTTCATAGGTTGGTATTAGACTATTGGCCTTAGGGCCTATACAAGCCTAGCCATAATAGTTTCCTGTTTTTTATATCAGAATATTACTTCCCTGGACCCCTGTCTAGCAGAGCTATTGATGTGATCCCCGGGGTAAATTTCCTATCACCCATTCAATCGTCAAGGTTCCTTTTGAAACATGTATGGGCAGTCTATTTCAGAGTATGGACAGTCTTTGGGTCAGAAACCTATCTCTCCAGCATGTCTTGTTCATTGTGATGACAAGGTTTAGGTCCCTGGAGCGTGTGGCTCTGAGGGATTGGGATTTCTTTAAGTGTAGCATGTCCAACAGCTCTGGGTTTGACATGGCCTTGTATGTTAAGCAGAGATCACCTCTGAGTAGACGATATGCTGGAGTTTTTTTAGTTGGTCATCATAGAGCATCTGCTTTAGACCTGTGATTCTTTTAGTGAGGTACTTCTGTGGCCATTCCAGTTGCTGCAGATGTCTAGTGAGGTACATACCAAATGGGGTGTTGTACTCAATGATGGGTCTAATGATGGATGAGTACAGTGGGACAATGACCTCTTTTTTTCTGGATGAAAAGCCCTTGGTGATGAGGTGTGCCACATAGAAGGATTTCCTAATTGTTGTGGCGACATGGTTATCAAAGATGAGACCACTGTCCACCTGTGTTCCTCTTATCGTACTTTCGGTGTTTAGTGTGCTGCCACCTATGTGGTAATTCACGGCTACACGTTTTTTCCTAAAGGGGTAACTGTACACTTCTTGGCACTGAGCTTGAGCCCATGGCTCTGGCACCAAGCATCTGTTTCTGTAAGGCCCTTTTGTAGAATACCCATGTCTTTTGGGGATTCAATAATGGCTCCCAGTTTGCAGTCATCTGCAAAGTTTGTTAACCACAGACCCTTAGTGTTGGCTTGTACCTCAGAGAAGTAGAGGCTAAACAAAAGCAGTCCCAGAACTGAACCCTGAGGCACTCCGCTTGTCACTTGTCTGGAGCTGGATTTGGAGTTGGCTACTTTTACAGTGTGGGTTCTGTCAGTAAGCCAGGTTGTGACCCATCGAGTGATGTAGGGATTAATGCCCAGCTTAGTAAGTTTATCTATGATTCCAGAGTGGTGGATGGTGTTGAAGGCCTTTGCGAGGTCCAGATAGGCTGTATGGACCACCTTACCATCGTCCATGGTTCTGGACACTGATTCAAAGAAGTCAGTCAGGTTCAGGAGACACGATCGGCCCTTCATGAATCCAAACTGGGTGGGGTCCAGTGTTTGAAGGTTGCCAATGTCTTTGTTTATAAGTTCCATGATAACACGTTCCATAACCTTGCAGATCAGGCTCATCAGACTGATGTGGCGGTAGTTCCCAGGATCCAGGGTGGATCCTCCCTTGTAGAGTGGGATGACTGAAGCTGTGCAGCACTCAGTGGGCACAAATCCTGAGGTGAGGCTGTGGTTAAACATGACACTTAGGTGAGGTGCCAGCTCATCCTGTAGTTCATGTAATACACAGCCTGGGATGCCATCCGGTCCCATGGAAGCTGTATTCTTAGCTTTGGAAAGTGCGGATTTTACCTTTTTGGCAGTGATTACTGGAATTTGGCAATCTTTCGGTATTGAAATGGACCCTTTAGGGGGTGAGAAGGGGGTGAATTTGGCATTGAATCAATCTGCCAGGATATTGGCAATGTCCTTGGGATCAGTATATTTAATGGCATTCTGTTGTAGCTCAGAGCAGATTTGAGTATTGCCATTTAGATTCCTGACATAGCTATACCTTGTGGTTGTCTTTGGAATCTTTGTTGATTTTATTTTCATAACTAGCTTTGGAGGATTTTATGAGGGACCTCAGCTTCTTACTGTGGCTAGTAAGGGAGTTTTTTGCAGCCTGGGATTTTCCTTTTTACTGCAAGAGTTTCTTCCTTCTGTTGTATAGTTTGTTTATAGCAGGGGACCACCAGATTAGCTTCCTTTTTTTTGGAGGAGAGCATCTTAGTTCTATTTGGGATGGCATGATTCATGCACGAGTGTATGTGGTCGTACAGTGCTTTAGTGTAGGATTCAGCAGTCAAACTTTCAGTCCCAGCTGCATGGGTGCCATGAAGTTTGTCACTTCTGACTTGAGTAGCATGAAGTTGGCCTTGGAGAAGTTTTTTATGGAGGTTTCCTTACTAGGGGGTGGAGGTAGGATATGGATGTCGAAGGTGATTAGCTTATGGTCAGCCCTAACCAACGAGGGGGTGACCACTGGTGTGGAGCAATGATTTCCCATGTTGGTAATGACCAGGTCTAGGATATTTGCACCCCTGGTGGGACAATGGATACGTTGATCTAGGGCATTGGAGTTTATGAATTCCATGAAACGTTGGGTAAAGGTATTGGTACACGAGTAGTTTCCCAGTTAATGGCAGGGTAGTTGCACTGGGGATTGTGCAAACATTATAATATTAAATTAGCTGAGAAGCACTGGAAACATGAGCCACAAGGCATTATAGAAAATGATGTTTGTATCAAATGGGATCACCTCTTACCATCATCATCATCTTCTTTCTGCTGTTCCCATTTGGGGTCGCCACAGCAGATCATCTGTTTCCATTTCTTCCTGTCCTCTGCATCATGCTCTTTCACACCAACCGCCTGCATGTCCTCTTTCACCACATCCATAAACCTTATCTTAGGCCTTCCTCTTTTCCTCTTATCTAGCAGCTCCATCCTTAGCATCCTTTTCCCAATATACCCAGCATCCCTCCTCAGCACATGTCCAAACCAATGCAATCTCGCCTCTCTTGCTTTGTCTCCAAACTGTCCAACCTGAGCTCACCTTCTAATATACTGATTCCTAATCCTGTCCATGCTAATCACACCCAGTGCAAATCTTAACATCTTTAACTCTGCCACATACAGCTCTGACTCCTGCCTTTTCGTCAATGCCACCGTCTCCAACCCATATAACATAGCTGGTCTCACTACCCTCTTGTAGACCTTCACTTTCACTCTTACTGGTACTCGTCTGCCACAAATCACTCCTGACACTCTTCTCCACCCATTCCACCCTGCCTGTACTCTCTTCTTCACCTCTCTTCCACACTCACCATTACTCTGAACTGTTGATCGCAAGTACTTAAACTCATCCACCTTTACCAACTCAACTCCCTGCATCCTCACCATTCCTCTACCCTCCCTCACATTTACACACATATATTCTGTTTTAGCCCTGTTGACCTTCATTCCTCTCCTCTCTAAAGCATATCTCCACCTCTCCAGGGTCTCCTCAACCTGGTCCCTACTCTCACTACATATCACAATGTCATCTACAAACATCATAGTCCACGGGGCCTCCTGTCTGATCTCATCTGTCAACCTGTCCATCACCACTGCAAATAAGAAATGGTTCAGAGCTGATCCTTGATGTAATCCCACCTCCACCTTAAATGTATCTGTCAGTCCCACCGCAGTTCTCACCAATGTCACACTACCCTTGTACATATCCTGTACCACTCTTACATACTTCTCTGCCACTCCTGACTTCCTCATACAATACCACAACTCCTCTCTAGGCACCCTGTCATATGCTTTCTCTAAGTCCACAAAGACACAATGCCACTCCTTCTGACCTTCTCTGTATTTCTCCAACAAACTTTCAGAGCACATATTGCATCTGTAGTGCTCTTTTCTGGCATGAAACCATACTGCTGATCACTAATCATCACCTCCCTTCTTAACCTAGCTTCCACTACTCTTTCCCATAACTTCAGGCTGTGACTGATCAATTTTATCCCTCTGTAGTTACTGCAGCTCTGCACATCACCCTTATTCTTAAATATAGGTACAAAAACACTTTTTCTCCACTCCCCAGGCAACTTCTGACTTTCCAAAATTTCATTAAACAATCTGGTTAATAATTCCACTGCCATTTCACGTAAGCACCTCCATGCTTCCACTGGTATGTCATCTGGGCCAACAGCCTTTCCATTCTTCATCCTCTTCATAGCTGTCCTTACTTCCTCTTTGCTAATCTGTTTCACTTCCTGATTCACTACACCCACATCATCCAACCTACTCTCTCTCTCATTCTCTTCATTCATCAGCCCTTCAAAGTACGCTTTCCATCTTCTCAACACACTCTCTCCTCACTTGTGAGTAGGTTTCCCTCACTATCCTTTATCACCCTTACCTGCTACACATCTTTCCCAGCTCTGTCCCTCTGTCTAGCCAATCGGTACAGGTCCTTTTCTCCCTCTTTAGTGTCCAATCTCTCACACAACTCTCCATATGCCTTATCCTTAGCCTTCGCCACCTCTCTCTTTGCCATGTGTCTCATCTCCTTATACTCATGTCTACTTTCTTCATCTCTTTGACAATCCCACTTCTTCTTCACCAGCCTCTTCCTCAGTATACTCTCCTGTACTTCCTCATTCCACCACCAGGTCTCCTTATCTTCCTTCCTCTGTCCAGATGTCACACCAAGCACCTTTCTAGCAGTCTCCCTTACTAGCTCTGCTGTAGTTACCCAGCTATTCGGAAACTCTTCACTGCCTCCCAGTGCCTGTCTTAACACTTCCCTGAATGCCACTTCACAATCACCCTTTTTTAACTTCCACCATTTAATCCTTGGCACTGCTTTCACACTCCTCCTCCTCTTCTTGATCACCAACATTATCCTACAGACCACCATTCTATGCTGCTTAACTACATTTTCCTCTGTCACCACTTTACAGTCTCCAGTCTCCTTCAGACTGGCCTTCCTACATAGGATATAATCCACTTGTGTGCATCTTCCTCCACTCTTGTTCATCACCCTATACTCCTCCCTCTTCTTAAAATACATATTCACCACAGCCATGTCCATCCTTTTCACAAAATCCACAATCATATGACGTTCTACATTCCTCTCCTTAACACCATACCTACCCATCACTTCTTCATCTCCTCTGTTCACTTCATCAACATGCCCATTGAGGTCCGCTCCAATCACTAGTCTCTCACCCTTGGGTACACTCATCACCACTTCATCCAACTCACTCCAAAATTTTTCTTTCTCATCCATCGCACACCCAACTTGTGGAGCATATGCACTAACAACATTCAACATTACACCATCATCTTTTACCAATAGTTCAAAAAATAAATGAGAGAAAACCAGATATAGAAGTTCATGAAAAGAAGACAAACGTAGCATTGATCACTAAAATCGCTACATCCAGTGACTACAGGGTCTGAAATACAGAGAGACACAAACTCATAAAATACCAGGATTTACAGGCTGAAATGATGGCAGTGTTGACGAAGGATACCCAGACAGTTCCAGTAGTAGAAGGAATTTACAACTGTGCTCAGATATATTACTGATACATGTAACTTAGTATGAATTGCAGAAGGAGTAAATTTTGGGTACATTGTGGGTGCTGGGAATAGCTCTTCTGGCTAACATCAAAGACTGAAACTATACAAATTTCATGAACTTTAATCATACTTAGACTTAGGAATGGAGTCCATTCCCATCATGGTATTAGAAACTCAAAAGACTTGGAGAAATTAAACCAACAAAAGTGAGAGAAAAAGTATCTACAACTCTAAAGATATTTCAGTAGTTAAATTTGAAACATGGGTACTGACATACATTAATATAACTGAAGGTAATGTCCTTTTTCTGCTTTTTGAAATGCCATTGAATTCAACTGCTGGCATTCTTTTGTCAGGGACAATTTCTTAACAAATTTTGCAGCATGAATCTTCTAGGCAACTATGTGTTCAGCACATTGGTAGAGAGAGAATAAAAATTAAAAATAACATAATTAGGGTTATTTAGTTGTTGAAATTGGAAGATAAAGCAACTGATCTGCATAGCCTGAAAGAACTAGTGGTGTAGCATGGGGGGATGCTGGTATGCAGAGTGTTCTGTACACTAAAGGAAAGGAGTCTTGCTCATTTAACTTTTTTTTTCATGTATTATCTTTGTTTAGGAAAGGTGAAGAAGGCCAGCCAGGTAATGCTGGCTTAGCACAATGTCTCTCAGAGGCTTCATTTTCTTGTACTGCACATGCCCACATAATTTTGCTTACTGCCAGAAGTCCATGGCAGGTAACTGTAGCATATACCCTGGCTGTGGAAATAACATAAGTGGAGCTGAAAAGAATTTGGGGTACCAGCCAAACATTTACCCCCCCCCCATATGCACAATCACCAAAGTGAAGCATCTCCCCCGCGATCCCTTCAGTAGTTTGACCAAGTATGCACAAACAGCAAAATGAAACATTTCCTCCAGTGATCCCTTCAGTAGTTTCGTGAAGTATGTGCAAGCACCAAAATGAAGCTTTTCCCCAGTGATCCCTTCAGTAGTTTCATGAAGTATGTATAAGCACCAAAATGAAGCTTTTCCCCAGTGATCCCTTCAGTAGTTTGATCAAGTATGCACAAGCACCAAAATGAAACATTTCCCCAAGCAATCCCTTAAGTAGTTTGTCCCTGTCTGCACAAGTACTTTACTGACACCAAAATGCAACATTTCCCCCAATGATCCCTTCAGTAGTTTGTCCATGTATAAATAACTACATCGCTTACACCAAAATGAAACTTTCCCCCAACAAAACCTACAGTAGTTTGTCCATGTGTACTAAAACACATTTAAAAATTTTTTTTCAAGTAAAGTCATTAATTATACCTCCTTTTCAAATTTATGGTGGTACATATTCCTTTTTTCCTTTCTCTGCAACTCAATATTCTCATGGTAAATTGCTGCTTACTGGTATAAGTTTGAGGCCATTTACACGTTTAGTATGCAAATTAGGTTCTTTCAGATTAATCTCTATGAATCCTACTGATAGATAAACATGTAATGCCCCTTATTTGTGTATTAGCTGTCCCCCTATTGTTTATGACTTAAGCATGTTAGACTTTTGTGGAAGGGAGGAGTGTTTAACAAAACACTTCTGAATTTTTGTAGATATCCTGAAACACATGATTTGCATAACCACTTAGCATTGTTCTTCACAGATTTGGGTACCACTGAATGTTTTGTAATACACTAGTGTCACTAGTGCTTTTTCAAGTTAAAAATGTTGTCATTGCTTGCTGTTGTATTTTATCTTTTTCCTACTGATATAATGTCAGTGTAAGGTGATGATAAACTGAAGCATAGCTGCTGAACTGTAAATCAGCAGCTGGCTTGCCTGACTGAGACATTGCTATAGCAAATGATGACTGGCTTGCTCTAGTTGTTTGTTGCTATAAATAAATGTAAAAAGTAAGCTGCTTATGTGGAGTTTTCTTTGGTTCAGCAATGCAATATGGTTCTGTATGGATAATGGTTCATATACATGATACCCCCAAATGGTTTGACACTTTAATTCATAAAACATGCATGCCATACAGTTAAGCAGAGACAAAGCCATAGAAACTAGAAATGAGATAATTCAATTTAATTTTGATTTTTTTAAATAAGCATTTCAACACCAATCATGAGCTTTTGTTATTTAAAGCCATGATGAACTAGAAGTAAAAGGCTGATCTCAAACACAGCCAAATGGAAAATACAATGTCTTTACACCATATAAGTCACTGACATTGTTTAAGGTACATTGATCAGTCTTACACACACACATTCATATTAATGCACGCGTGCGCACACACACACATATGCCTGTATGCAGACACATTTAGATTTCAACTTCCCCTACTATAAAAATGATGCTATGCCACATGCAAGAACGGTATTTTAAGTAGTGTTACGTCAACATAACTATTGTACTATTTCACTGTTGTGTATGTGAGCGCTACAGACTTTATACAGAAAAATTAAAAGGTGCCAACATAAGATTTGTCTCGGAAGGCAGGTTTGGGATTACTGAGATGGAAGTTTGACTGTGTCTCTACAGTAATTCAGAAAACATTTAATCTACTTCATCTAATTTCTAAAGGCATCTTCTCTAGAGCTAGAAAAAAAAAAAATTTCCCTTTACTCATATGTCATCAGACACGTTATTGAATATAATGCCCCTTTTGGCATGTACTTATCTGAAAGACAAACCCCATACAGTCTAAGATCCATACACATCAACACCTAATTTACTAACATAATCACTTTCACCTTTTCATCTGGATCTAGAAAAGAGGCTACAGGATATGGCATTAGCCATTCCTCTCTGTAAATAGTCAGTAACAATCATTAGCTAATCTTATCCTTGTTTGTTAACTTGTTTTATATTGCCTATATTAACCCATCTGTTTCCTTACATAATTGGTTGTGTAGAGTCTGTCACTCATATTTTATTAAAGCATGGATTTCTTGCTCCATACATCTTGCTCTTATTCATTGTTTGTCTGTTTCTGTTATTCAGTATAATTTTGTACTTTGTATAACTATATACCATAAATCTTAAAAAGGTCCATGTGGATCAATGCTCTACTACAATTAAAAAATGCATACATACATACATACATACATAAACATTATCTCTCAGCTTGAGAGAACTTAGAGATTCCTAATTAAAAAGATCAGTGGCCTTAAAAATCTTTATCAGTACAGGCTGGCAGAGCATGTCCTTGTACTTAGTCTCTGATAGACTCTGCTGGGTGCTATAGGAATCTGTGTCCAGCCTATCAATCCACGAAGAATCTGACTCTCTTTGACCCCCTTTTCCTTAACTGAACAAATTCCTCCTCATATACTGATTTAAAGGAACTAAATAAAACATGTTGTCATGGTAGATTGATATCCTAGCATATTTCCCACCTCTTGAACAGACTTCCACTATATGCCAAACAAAATACCACTTGTGCCACCTTCAAGATAAACCAAGATAACTGGATGGGAAGTCACAATATTTTTCCTCTGGTATGGCCTTTGTTGCATTCTTTGAGGCTGGAGGGAACTTTTGAATATGGGTCATTGGCTAGGCTTGTAGTCAGTGTGCAGTCTAAGTGCCAAGTATGAACATATTCACCTAAGTATATATATTATTTATTTGAGACCCATCCAATAGCTGTATCACATCAAGCATCAATAAAAACTAGGATAAAAGTGCATGTTAAGGATGT